>NC_047103.1:100888187-101188187 GCF_902500255.1 Thalassophryne amazonica
ACAGTGTGAATGAAGCCTGACACGGTTTATAACGAGTCAGACAAACGTCTCTCCTCCAACCGGGATGTGCAATTGTCATTAAACCACGAGAAAGATCTGATGTGCGCACCTCCATAAGGATCCCCGCGAAACTTTGGTGTCATTGATTTGATTAGTTTTGTCCCGTTTTAAACGTCCAAAGAGTTCTTCAACTTACTCCAGCAAAACACACGGAGACAAAATAAAAATAATAATAAATATAACCCAAACGTCGTCATCACCATCATCTCTTCCTGACTGACTGACACCAGCAGCTGCAGCGTCACGTATATCACTGACTGTAATCTAACGTTCCCGCATTTTTGTAGCAAGGGCTAAAATTCCGGCGCCCCAAAGCCATTAATTTTGGCAGTGTTGATTTGCCAAATATTTATTAATTTTCCCTAGAAACTACATACAATTGGTTATTTCGCTGCACTTCAAGGGCGCTTGAATGAGCGCCCAAGACGAGGAATGATACGTTCTCTGCTTCTGTTAAAGCCATAATGCATTGAGTGTTTCTTTCTCTTTTTGCTCTGTATGCACCACTCTGCATTTAATCATTAGTGATTGATCTCTGCTCCCCTCCACAGCATGTCTTTTTCCCGGTTCTCTCCCTCAGCCCCAACCAGTCCCAGCAGAAGACTGCCCCTCCCTGAGCCTGGTTCTGCTGGAGGTTTCTTCCTGTTAAAAGGGAGTTTTTCCTTCCCACTGTTGCCAAGTGCTTGCTCACAGGGAGTCGTTTTGACCGTTGGGGTTTTTCCGTAATTATTGTATGGCTTTGCCTTACAATATAAAGCGCCTTGGGGCAACTGTTTGTTGTGATTTGGCGCTATATAAATAAAATTGATTTGATTTGTTAGTGGAAATGCACTGTTGAATGAGTCAGTTGGAGGAAGTGTTGTTTTAATCATTCATATTACATGTAGGCACATACTATTAAGTAAAACTGACATTGATAATACTTTTAAAATATATATTATGACTTTTCCTCTCCACATCTAGGAGGGCAGAGCCCGAGCGCCCCCTATGGGCCAGCCGCCACTGTCAATGATTTTAAATTTTAAAAATATTTGTCGCTGTTCAGCTTTGTTTATTAAGTCATTGGTCTAAAAGTTGTCGGACAAAAATTTATCGGAAGATAATTAGTCCAATAATGGTTTTTAAAGTTACCTAAAAAGATAATCCGATAATGAAAACATTATCTTCCAAAAAACTAACTTCAATAACAGATAATCAGATAACTGAAAAGTTATCTTTGATAAAGATAAAACGATAAACCATCCAAAAATGTCGGAAGTTACAGATAACCAATAAATTCCAGTATTGTCTCTGGTACATTTGCAACTACTAATAAACTGAATTTGAGTTTTAACACCATGATCGCCTCTGGTAATAACAAAAGTGACAACAAACCCAAACAATGTCTCAAACCCAAACAAACCCAACACTTCTGTCTTTGAACATCTTGCACTCTGCTGGAAGCTCTTGTTTACCACATGGCTTTCAGCACAGAGACAACCTAAGAGCAGCCACAAAGCCCAGCTTTCTACCAATCACAATCCTCCGGTCACGCGGAGGTCTTGGAAAATAAAGCCATGCTGACTTATGGTTTTGATTTATAAATAACATTTATACCGACAGAATAACTCCATTAATGTCATTTGTACAAAGTTAAAATATAACATATATCTTTTAATGTTGAATAATGCACTAATTCTGAGGTTTTGTAATTGATTGGTTGAGTCATTCATTATGTAAACCAACACGTTAATGTGACGTGTGTCATGTGTTGGTGTTTACAGATAAATGTGCTTTTGTAAAATATTCCATTTTTTTTTATTTGTAAAAACAGGCATTTTTATGGAGCCCTGGAAGTGTCATCGCAAAATGTTTTGCATGTGGAGAGAATGTGCGCACGTTTTATGATATTGTAAAACATGCACTCAATATTGTCTTGACACATAAATGTTGGCCACCCTATTGACATTTCAAATCCCGCAAAACCTCAGAGAGGTCGCCGTGCTGTGAGATCTCAGTAACATTGAGAACTGCACTGAGACATTTTTATTTTATATTTTATATATTTTTTTTTTTATATTGTGCCTAAAACTCTCATGAATATATTCTCTGGGTTTATAGACATTGTTATTGCATTTATTTTATGTAAACATGCGAGAATCACAGGCTGTCTCTCCGTTTTTTTCAATGGGAGCTGCTGTGAGCTACGCTCGCTTCCTGATCATGTCGTTCTGGGGGAAAGTGAAGTTTGCTCTTTAACGTCTTGATTTTTGTTCTTTACAACACTGTTTGTCCTCTTTGTTCGAGACCAATATATATAATATGTCTGAAATTCGGTTTGCGTTTATTAAATTCCACGCAGATTAAATGTAACAGACACGGATTATTTGTTATAATTGTTTTAGCAAGTTTTCAGGGTATCATGCAGCAGTCTCTTATTAATGTGACGAAAAGCATAAAAAATACATTTTTGTAGTATATTATTAATTTACAGCTGTCATCGTGTTGATTCTCTATATGTTGTTGTCAACTGCAGCGACTCTCTGGCACGCAAGGGATTATGGGATACGTCAATAGGGGGAATGAACACTACTGGCCAGTAGATGGCAGTAGAGACCTTGAAAACTTGCCGAAACAAAATTCCAGATAATCTGTGTCTGCTACATTTAAGATGCGTGGAATTTAATAAACGCAGACACAATAAAAATGTCTATAAACCCAGAGAATATATTCACGAGAGTTTTAGGCACTAGCGTTTAATGCTGTTGTCCGTAGAGCCTGATCAGAGTGTCTGAAATGCATTTCTCATGTCGTAAAAATGTATGCCTCTGAATGACTTGGGTGATATTGCCCGCGTATCAGTATGGGGTTAAGAGAAATGAGTTTTTATTTTAGTTTTTTTTTTTTTTGTGACCAGTTTTCCTTTGTCTACAGAGGATGGAGTGTTTTCTTCTTAAAGCAGCTCTTCTCTGTTTTGCAGAGGATAGAACTACACACCAGCTACAAAACATTTAACAGGTATGTGCTAAACTGATTTTAAGTTTTATAAATATTTGTAGCTGTTCAACTTACCATGTTATCGGTCTAAAAATTATTGGACAAAAATTTATCGCAAGATAATTAGTCCAATAATGGTTTTTAAACTTATCTAAAAAAAAACTAATCCGATAATGAAAACATTATCTTCGATAATTATTGGTTATCGGATTTTCAGAACTGTGCCCACCACCACCACCACCACCCACCCACCCACCCACACACCCACACACACACACACACACACACACACACACACACACACACACACACACACACACGTATGGTATCACCCGAATATGAAAGCTGCTGATGGTTTTGGGCTCATAATCAGACCTGTTCACTTTATGTTCATGTCCGACTTGGTTTTTCTAAACATGTTTTTAGCTTTCTGGTTTGTAATGAATGGGATACGCGTTTCGGACTGATTGCCATGGTAACGGGACGGATATGGGAAAATATAGGACCGGCCAATCAGAATGTGCATAGCATCATAGCCATATAACAAAGGTCCATACATGTGAGAACCACCAGACTGGCCTTCAGCCTCTAATTTCAGGTAGTGAAGCTACTGAATGAAAATTTCCCCCTCTCTTTGCCCCCACATCCACCATCACAAGCCACATTCCACCACTGCAATAACTGTGGAATAAACCTCTCACCTCTCACACAATGTTTCACATCCTAGTTTACTGCCTGGACTCTTTTGCACACAAATAATGACACTTGAGTATTGCACTACTACATTTTATGTTTGCTCATGAACAGCTGTTTATAACAAGTGTGCCTGTAACAGATATTTGGTTATCTTGCTGTGCTAAATAGCACAAGGTAGATATATTTGTACACTCTCTACTCTGCTATGGCGGAGGTAAAAGATGATCAGGCGCCATCTCGTTATTAATAACCGTGTCGTTATGGCAATTACAGTAAAGTATTGAATTGAATTGAACAGAATTCAAGAAGGTACTTTTACTAAACTTGAGATCTGTGATTCACAGGATAATAACAGTGATGATGGTGAGTACATTTGTATTCTTAAGTTATTAAAACATTCAACAGCAGGTGTGATTTGAGTGAGAGGCTGTGGACTGTAACTAAGCCAAAAAAGTGCTCTCTTTCTCTTTCTCTCTCTCTCTCTCACACACACACACACACGCAAAAGCCTGAACTGAATGTGCACTGTAAATATGAAAGGAAAAAAACAAACAAACAAAAAACAGTCCTGGACTATAGCGAGTGTAGATGTTCCAGTTTATTTTGTGTGTGTGTGCACAGTTTCTGGTGGCTTCTTTGTTGTTTTTTTGCATATGTGGGTCAATTCAGTTGTGAACAGTTCACAATGGAAGATGTCTCCTTTATTTAACCGGGTAAAAACCTTGTTGAGATTAAAAATCTGTTTTCCAAGAGTGACCTGGTGAATGTGTGTGTGTGTGTGTGTATATATATATATATATATATATATATATATATATATATATATAAACAAGAAATCACATGTACACAAGTATTCACATTCACATACATAAGTATGTACATTCAGTATTGCCATGAAGCTCAAAATTGAGCTCAGGTGAATCCTGTTTCCATTGAACATCCTTGAGATGTTTCCACAGCTTAATTGGAGTCCACCTGGGGTAAATTCAATTGACTGGGCATTATCTGGAAAGGCACACACCTGTCTACATATAAGGTCCCACAGTTGACAGTAGATGTCAGAGCACAAATCAAACATAAAGTCAGAGGAATTGTCTGTTGACATCTGAGATAGGATTGTCTTGAGGCACAAATCTGGGGAAGAGTACAGAAATATTTCTGCTGCTTTGAAGGTCCCAATGAGCACAGTGGCCTCCATTGTCTGTAAATGGAAGAAGTTCAGATTTACCAGGACTCTGCTGGCCACCTGTCTAAACTGAGTGATCAGAGGAGAAGGGTCTTAGTCAATGAGGTGACCCAGAATACGATGGTCACTCTGTCAGAGCTCCAGCAAATGCCAATCAGGCTTGTATGGTAGAGTGGCCAGATGGAAGCCACTCCTGGCACATGGCAGCCTGCCAGGAGTTTGCTAAGGGACACTTGAAGGACTCTCAGACCATGAGAAACAAAATTCTCTGGTCTGATGAGACAAAGATTGAACTCTTTGGTGTGAATGCCAGGTGTCATGTTTGGAGGAAACCAGGCATCATCCCTACAGTGAAGCATGGTGGTGGTAGCATCATGATGTGGGGACGTTTTCAGTGGCAGGAACTGGGAGACACGATGTGAGCATTGGTTTGCAGTGTGAATGTAGTCACCAACTCCAATTGTCTTCACCCTACAGTGTCCAAAGATTTTTCAGGTTAGGCAGATATTATGTCTTCAAAAATGAGACTTAAACTGCAGCTTTGTCCAACTGTAATATTTACTGTTATTATTATTATTATTGTACTTTTGTGGTAGTTCATGTTTAAAGGTGAATTGTCCAGGTCCCTTGAACAGATGTTGATTTCAATGGGCCTAACCTGGTTAAAAAAAAAAGTTCAATAAAAAAATAAAAATAAAGTGTAATTGTGTTATTGTGTTATATTTATAAACTGGTTTATAGTCTTTTGTGTCATTAGTGACTGTTTTGGAAATTCTTTTTCTGTTGTTAAGTTTTTGTGTTTGTTTTTATGTTTTAAGCACCTTATGCCAGGTGTTCAGAAAGCACTGTATAAATTATAATTATTAGAATAAATTATAATTACAGCAGGCTCCAGCCCCCCCGCCACCCTTAATTGGAGTCAGCGGTTGAAGATGAGTGAGTGAGTATTGCATTGCTGCAACTACAAGAATATAATAAATGATAATACTACTAATAATACTAACAGCAAAGCTAATGATAAAGGCAGTATTTTTTAAAACAAAATGCCAGAAAAGAGGACAGGGAATGACAAAGAACGAGCTGTGCGTGCACGTTTTGTAAGTGGTCGTGTGCGCGTGGCCATCGATGGAAAAATCTATGTTAGAGGAGGCAGAGCACGCGAGGAGAAAAACACTTTTTGATTGGCTTTGAGGCGCTGGTACCCAGCTGTATCAAGTCAGACACGATAAAGTATATGAGCAGGCGTCATTCCATCAAAATAAAAGTTGTCAACTTAATACGGAAACAGTGTTTGCCATCAAGCAACGCCTTGCAACAGGTTTTCACATTAGATAAAAATTATGAGGTCAGTTATTGTGTGTTTCAATTAAAAAAAATGTTGGTCAGCAAAGACTATCACTACTGATACCATAATAATACTGTCACTAATGATGGTCTATGTGTTAAACGGAACAACATTGTTGTTAATTTTGGGTGACTTGACGGTAGTCTAGCCAAGAGGAAAAGATGCGAGTGTCTCTCGTGTCTTAAGCCAGCGCGCTGTTCCCTTTACCGTCGAAATATAACTCGGTGGGATTTAGCGGTCGTGTGCATCTTCGAATTCGTGACGTAACCTCTGGAGAATGATTCAGCGGCGGGTTATTTTTTCCCAGGTAGGTGGTATCCTTTGTTGTTAGCACCGGGCCGTGGCTCTGTGGACACTGATGTGCTCTTCTGGCTGGTGCAGAAATATGATCCGCTTAATTTTATTAAAAACTCTTCAGTGGGAAGTGAAATTACTCAGAGCATTCGACAAATGCTCTGGTTTTCGCCCTTACAACGGGAAAAAACAGAGAGAGAGAGAGAGAGAGAGGTGGTTCTAGAAAAGATGTAGCCTCTGACTAAAAAAAAAGTCATTCATAAACGGTGAAATGATAGTTCAGCCTGACTTGCCGATTGAAAGAATGAATATGATATGGACTTAAATTCAGTTATATCACATAAGTTTGTGCCTTTTCCAGCATAATGTGATGGAGTGATGGTGTGATGATGTGATGTTGTGATGGTGTCTGGGCTTCCTGTCAGGCCTGACAGCTTCGTGGCTTTGGGATGCAGAACTCACATCAGCAGAGGCATTCTTTCGCAGAGATTCTCATCTTCAAAATCCTCTTAAATGCTGTGTGCATTTTATATTTGCTATCATGTAAATGATTGGCCTGAAGAAAAGTGAATATTTTTAGACATCAACTTGACATTAATGACTTAATCGATTGATGGTGTAATTCACACAGCATGATGCAACATGTTAGATAGTTGCATGGATAGTCACATTACGTGCACTGGCGGTTCTACACCGAATTACTACCCGGGCAAGACCCCCGCAAGACCCCCTCAGAGCTCGTGTGCCTTGACAGAGAGAGTGGCAACATGACCAGTCGTTGAAAAAAATCGGTCATGTGATTCATGGTGCCATCTTGGGTTCAAAATTGTGTTCATTGTTAATCTGTCTGCATGTAAATTCAGATATCTGTGTGCCATGGAAGTGACTTCATTGTCAAAGTTTTGAGAGTTAAATTTATTGTTCAGTCCCATGTACAGTATAACTCACCTAAACCGTCATTGTATAAACCAGATATTCACAGTCACAGGACAAAAAAGTCCCAAAGTTTTTGTATTGTTTTACATGTAATAAACACTGTATATAACAGATTTTGTACAATGTATTTTCGTTCACATCGGATAAAATGTTCTGTCCAACTGCAATGTATTTCCATTAAAACCCTCGCATGTGGGACTGGAGTCATTTCTGTGATTAAAAGTCATACCATTTATTTTTTTCACACTGTGCTCAGACTCTGAGCTGCAGCCTACCAGTCTACGCGCAAGGAAGGCAGCAAAGTGTCAAATCACAGCCAGCTGTGATTTGACACTTTGCTGCTTTCAATCCTTTGCCTGTCATCATATTATAATAGTTTTTACCGTGCGCACTGATTACAAATAGATCAGAAAAGTCAGCAACTTTACAGCATGAAGTTGATAAAAGAGGAAAATGTACAGTTTACCTTTGAATTGGAGGTGATGATTGCAGAAAGAAAAGCTTGTTGACGGTCAAATTAGTCCAGAACAAAGTATAATCCAGAGACGGAGAACTTTAAAAGTGTCATGCACGTCATTGCATGACACGGAGTTTCAGAGCTGCAACTGCATAAATCAGGCTTTAAATTAATAAAATAAATCCTCATAAATTGTAAATTTATGTAAATTTGATATCTTAACTATTTTTATATTTATTTTGATAGCACCTGTACCTGGATGTGTTGCTGTATGTGGTTAAATTATTTTAAAAAATGTTGAAAAGATTAAAGGTTCATTCAGTAGTTCAGCGCAGTTGGGCCCAAAATGGCGCCATGTTCTGAGTTGACGCCACTCTCTATCTAGGCACACTACGCCGAGGATCCTGTAGCATTGGATCCTTGGATCATGTAGTGTTTGCCTTTTCATCTCCCTAATTTTTAGTCTTTATATGTGGATCAAAAGAAAATCTAAGCTGAAATGTTACTAGCATTCCCATGTCAATGAACTCAAATGTGATTATTTTTCTCCATCAAATAAAGCAGTTAAGAATGAAGATAAGCTTTATTTAAAATTAAATCGGGCACCACAGTCTCGTTTGAGGCGCTAAAGGGGTAAAATATGACGCATATGATGTAATTTCTCTACTTCTGGGGGGAAAAACACACCATTTTCTCTGAGTTTTTGGGCAAATTGCATGCAAACAAAACGAAAATGCAAAGAAAAAGTGACGATGCGGTGGAAAGTGGACGTGTTTCAGTTTGTTTATGACCTGGAGCACAAAGATGTCAAGGTGGTTTTGCAGGCGAGAGAACGCAGCTACTCTGGTTAACTGTGTAGGCTAACACTTACCGACATGATGCCTCCCATTCACCTCGTCTTCTCTTCTCCAGTGGTAACTAACAATAAAAACACTTTTCGTGGCTGCTTCTGTGATTGCAGCTGGAAACAAAACAGTACATCATTTTTTCCACGTGAAGTTATGCTGTGTATATATATTGCACAATGGGAACGGCTGTCCCCATAAGTGGTCAAATCCCGCGATGTCACGCAGGGTTCAAACGAGACTGCAGTGCCCTATTTATTATTGTTGTTGTTGTTGTTATTGTTGTTATTATTTTGTCAGTGTGCATGAGAACAAAAAGAGTTGCCAGCTGCTGGAAAATTATTGTAAAAACACTCATTCTTGCAGGCACAAAAAAGTCAGATTCAGTCACTTCAGCTAGTAATGTGAACACAGCACAACTTCTAAGCTCTCTTTACAAATAGGCAGGCTGTCCTTTCCAAAAAGGTTTTTTTACACGAGTGGGCAGTTTGTCCTCTCTGGTGAGATTCAAACCCGTTGTTACACCCTGTCTGTTCTCTTCCAAAAGCCTTTTATTTCATAATCTGGCTGCCTGCTTCATTTGCTGGATGATTCACAGGGAAATGTGGCCCAGAGTTCTGGTTCTGTGCTGCGTCCCAAGTGGACAGAGCCAAAGCAGAGCAGACCGCATGGAGAGGACAGCGCTTGTCCGTCTGTCCCCTGTGATACAAAACGATTATGTGGTTACCCAGGTGAAATGGTCTGGCGGTTGTCTCCGAACCATTTCACCTAGCTGTTGCGACCCTGAGTGAAAACAAGGGAGCAGCCGAAGGGTCTTACATTTTTAATTGATAATATTATGAATGAGACGTGCATTATTTGGAAAAAAGTCGAGGTGTGACTGACTTTAGCCCACGAACCAGTACCAGTACCAGTTCGTCTGTCTGTGCTTAGCATAAAGGCCTTTCACACTGAACGTAGTCAGGGCGTTCAATGCATCATGCATCACTCTAAAACCAATTATTTTCAATGAGAAGCGTGTTTTTGACATGTCGCAGCTTCATGAACATGTGCTTCGTTGGGAGCACACATTGCCAGCTGTCGTCAGATGACCACGGCCAAAGTTCAACCCCAATGCTACATGTTGTGACGCAGCTTTGCACTTCCAATAGAAACGAGGCCTCAGGCCAAAACACTGAAGACGATAGAGTGCATAAATGTGTGACATAAAAATATCAGAATTGCTAATTTATAAACAGGAGTTCTCTGAAGAAAATCCTTACAAATGTTGTTTTTTTTTACCTCAAGATTAATTTCTGATTAATGTACATTTTGAAACTTGCAATTAAAATAGTTTAAAGTGAAAAAAAAGATTCTTCAGAAATCTTTGATGTTCATCTGTAAATTAAAACCATAACTTATCTGTTGTTGTTTCAGATGAGATCATTTCTTGCTTAACATGATAATGAACCTTGGACATTTATTTTTAGACAAATAAAATAGCATGAAATGTAATGTATACATTTTTCAGTCTGGTAGATTCATTCATTCATTCATATCTGCATTTCAACCAGTAAAAAAGACAATATTTATTACAAACACAACAGGAGATGATGTATCAATGACTGCAGTGTGTCTGTTAATTAGGATTTTTCAATGCAACATAAACCTCATGCTGAAATCATTTTTAATTTAGTGATTTCAAAATTTAATTACATCTTCATTGAATATGTGATTGCTTTTAATGTTGTAATCATGACATAATATTTTCTAAAATATGAATTTGTCTATTTTAGTGATTGTGAATGCTTTGGAATTGTATAGGCATGGGGCTTCTATTCCCTGTGCAAGTGTCTTTTTGACTGAACTTTGACTTCATGGACATGTTTAATGATTCAGTCATTGAATCTTAAAATATAAAAAGAAACAGCTTTTTCAAATAATAAAAGAGTTGCTCTTTAAATAGCCTTTGTTTTGTTTCAAAGTGTAGCAGCAGACATTGGTTTTTCAGAGACAACAGGTGAGCTGGACTCTCAGGACATTTAACCAGATGAATGTCTCCTCTGCAGCTTTGACCTCTTGGTGGAGTTTTTTGGAGACACTTTCCTCACATTTTGAAGAACAGAGATGTTCTCTTCTTGCTTCTGGACTTCAGGTTTTGGTGTTCAGACGTTTTTGAAGTGTATCTGTATTTACAAGATTCTCTGCACAGCAAATGTTGAAATGTTCCTGATGTAGGACAAGTGAAGAAATATATTTCTTAAAAATAAAGAAACACGCAGCTGGTCTGCTCTGTGTTAGCCTGATCCCGTCAGTTCTCAGAAGCTAAGCAAAGCAGGATCTGGTTAGTACTTGGATGGGAGACCTCTTTGGAACACCAGCGGCTGTGTGTGTTTCTCCGGGTAAAACTGGAGTTGCGTCAGGAAGGGCATCCAGCGTAAAACTTGTACCAATTACCAATGCGGATCTGGCTGTATCCGCTGTGGTGACTCTGAACAAAACCAGGAGCAGCCGAATGGACAACAACAACAAAAATAAAGAAACACAAACAGTGTGCTAGTTTCTTTAAGGTCGGATTAGTAGATAGTTAAAAAAATGTAAATAAAAAAAAATCGAAGTATTTTGAAGTTCAGACTTGTAGTCACATCAGTAACAATAAAAAACTGTAGCTTTATTTGGTAAAAATAGATTGAACAATTTAAAAATATAAAACGTTTACTCAGCTCGACTGAGTGATTCTGCAGCTAAAGGCTAAAAGGCTTAGTTAACGTTAGGCGATAAACCTTCAGCGAGACACTATGTCATGTTTTATTTTCAGTTTCTCACTCACCTCAGACAAATTTGCAGAAGCTCCTTTGCTCAAACTGGGTGTGTGTATATATCCAAAATTGAAGAATTTTGGACTGAGTGTGTTTGCTCCATCACACTGGGTGCTGCGCCTCACTGTGCCCGAGTCTGTGGCCTGAAGAGCGTTGCTTCAGTTCCAGCAGGCCAGACCCTTCAGCTCGGTCTCACTCTGAACAGTCACTGAAAAAAGCTTCTCCCAGCAGGCTGATTTCCATCACGCATTCTTCTGCTTTTTTCTCTTAATGTTGTGGCTATGACTGGCAGTCTGGATGTTTCATGTTGTTCGTTGTCTGTATTGTTCACTGGGCCCTCAAACACCCAGATAGTGATGTAGAAATCTCCACCCCCTCTGTGCGCTGTTGCTATGTCTGATGCATTCAATGCGTCCAATGGGTTCAGTGCAACGAAGGTATCAAAATGATCGACTGATGCATTTGATGTGAAAGGCCCTAAGTCCAGTCCTATTACTGTCAGAGTCTTCAAGTTCACGGGGAACATTCTTGGGACACAGACCTTGGACAAGTTTAAAAATGGCTAACCTTGACTGATTTTAAAAGGTCAGAAGGTCACATTCTGTTTCCTATTGTTATGCTCTTATAGCCGAGGGTAAATTATTTATACTTTTATATAATATTTTTAAAAAATAATTCATTTTGAGGTGTTTTCCCAAGGAAAACATCTTTATTCACGGTGAGCTTTTTTCTTCCATCTGCTCGGCGTCCCTCCTCCCCATTGCGGTCAGTGAGCGCAACATCATAGAGGTTCCAATAGTTCTCTGTCTCATGGATGGTGGGTTCTGTCAGAGATGGAACAAAAAACAGCAGCATAGTTCTGTGATCCGCAGGCTTTGTTTCCTGCGTGTGCTTGGTCACGATTCACGCAGAGAGCCAGCTGAAGGTGTTTGTGAACTTTCCTCCTAAACTTGTGTGATGCTGGATATTCCACCAATAGCAGTGCTTAATTTTTTGTGTGACAGTTAACCTGGCCAATGACGTGCGAGTCTTGTATGTTGAAGCATATCGGGAGATGCCTGCTTTACGAGCTTGCACAGGAAAGCAATGTGAAATGACTCAGCGTGGCTGCAAAATGAATTTCAATAATTTGAAGCAAAATTGTCAGAGAAAACCGAGTGAACATTCTAAACTTGAAAATCAGCATGATGGGGCTGAGACTGTAACAACCTAACACTGTGCCACGCTTACATTGCTTAGGTAGAGTCCTGCACTCCCAGTGTTCATGGCAACGCCCTGGAAGTTGATACGGTGATATGGCACAAAAAATGATAAAATAGTCCTCTTATCCACAGGCTATGTGTATCACTTGCCCTTCATCATGATTCACACAAACAGAGAGTCAGCTGAAGGTTTTTGTGAACTTTCTCTGTGGATATGGTGCTTTTAAACCTTTGCGTGATATTGGACATTCCACCAATAATACCACATTATTTCTTTGTGTAACAATGAACCAGATCAGTGATGTGCGAGTGTTGCACGTTGAATCATCACAAGATGCTTATTTTGCAAGATTACACAGGAAAGCAGTAGAGATAAAGTGTGGCTGCAAACTGACAAATTTCAATCAGTTTAAGCAAAATTACTCAATATAACAGAGTGAACACACAAAACTTGAATATAGGCATATTGGCGCTGAGATTTTAACAACCTGGTGCTGTGCCATTGCTTATACCCCCATCACAGTAGAGCATGGGTTAAAGTTCTCCGTCACCACGACGGATTTCCGTCATTTGGAAAATTTAACCACACATACGCGTGCGCACGTGGTGTCATGCGTGTATTGGGGCCGAAATATGATAGTCTCACTGTCAAAGCAACATCTCGTTCTGCGCTAATCAAAGCAGCAGCAATGTCTGCGTGTATGGCGCCGCACTGCTTCGATGGTTTGTTGTATTATTTCGCTTTATCTTAATTTTACCCCGCTAAAACCCTATACAGCATATGTCTGTGAGTAATATTTACCTTTTTTATATTAAAGCGACCTGTTATGGTCTTCTAAAACACTTGATAGATGTATTTTATAACTTAAAAACGGGACGGATGCTAACGTGTTAGCATGTCTATGGCGTTTTCAATGTTATGCTGCGTTCACACCGGGCGTGACAAGACGCTATAAATTTGCATCCGTAGCGTGGCGACGGATGTGCCACCATCACCCGGTGTGTCGCTCTGCTTTCTCTGCAGAAATTCGCCCCATTGTGTCATCAAATAGGAAGAACTTCCATTCCGCTCACCAGCTCCGGTTGTCAGACAAGTTAACATGAGGGACTTTGATCACACGGAGCGAGTTGCTGTGCTCTTAATTGTTGTGGAAAGCTGACAAACGTCGTCAGTGGCACTGTCCCTGGGTTCACAACATCCTCATGAGACGTTCCCAATTCGGGGAGTATCATTATTTGCTGCAGGAGCTGCGTCTGGATGATGGCCGCTTTCAGCTGTCCTTCCGCCTCTGCAGGACCCAGTTTGAGGACCTCCTGTCCCGTTCACACGGGCACATGTAAACAATAAAAAAAAAAAAAAAAAAAAGCTTTCCGCTGCCCCTGCTGCGGTGCTGCTGCTCGCGCTTCCCTCAAACTCTGTCATAATTGTGTTTATAAACCAGTCACCATTTGTTTTATTATACATCTGTGTAGTTAATAAATAAAATAATCTTCATGGACGATTCACTGGAGCGCGCACGTGAAAAAAAAAACTCAGCTGTCGCTGCTGTGGTACTGCTGCTCGCTCTTCCTCCAAACTGTCATAATTGTGTTTATAAACCAGTCACCATTTGTTTTATTATACATCTGTGTAGTTAATAAATAAAATAATCTTCATGGATGATTCACTTGCACACACACGTGAAAAAAAAACAAAAAACTCAGCTGTCGCTGCTGCGGTGCTGCTGTTCGCTCTTCCCCCAAACTCTGTCATAATTGTGAAATAAAGGACAAAAGGGACATAAGTCCTGCTCACAGGCTGGCTACCAGAGACAGGACATGTTCACATCCAACTCAGTCAAACTCCAGACATCTCCGCGTCACTACATATCCAGTCCCTGATTGGTCATCGCGGCGCAACAAGATGAAAAAGTTCAGATTTTTTCAACTTGGGGAGGAGGGCAACACGATGCGATATTGCGCCACAAACATGCCAATCGCTCAAAATTGCTTCACTCGCGTCGCGTTGCATGGCTTTGCGTCCTTCCATAGGGATTACATGGCAACCTGTCACTCGAGTCGCGCCCGGTGTGAACACATCATTAAAGTTAGCATTAAGCTGTTCGCATCTCAGCACAGTGTGTGCATTTGTTTTCTGTATAATAAATAATTAATGGCTTAGAATTTGTTGTCGTAAAAGAGTCAAATCTATTACGAATTGTAATATTTTTTATTTATCTTTATTTATAGATTAATAATAATAATAGCAGCAACAACAAAAGTAATAATAACTAATATTGGTACAATACAATTTTAGAGAAACAGACAAAAAGAACCTGATAAAGCAAAACACAACAGAAAAGGTAAAACCAACTAACAATGAACATAAATAAATAAATATCTAAATAAATAGCTGTTTCCTATGAACACGTAGTGACTTACACCTCCACTTCATCCCTGTTTTATTTAAGTTTAATGACAATTTGTTTCGGTCAAACCACATCTAAGCTGTGTTTTTACACAAGAAAAAAAAAAAATGCAGTAAACTGCACATTTGTGTCTTTTTTCATGAAAATATCTTATTAAAGATCACATATAACGCTTTAGTCAGGCCTTTAAAATGCTTTTGTGGACTCTTGCTGTAATATGTTGTCAGTGGTTGAGACAGTTACGGTAGGTATCTAAAAATGCTCATAATCGTGTGAAACCTGATGGAAATCTTTTTGTGGTGTGTCAGTGATGTATGTATGTGCAAAATAAAACAAAACATTACTCCTGGTATGTTTTTGATGAGAATGTAACATCATAACTTTATTACAAGCTCAAACGTTGATGACAAAGGCCTTTTAATAATGATTCACTTAAAGAAATAATGGCAAAACTCACATGTAAGTAAAAAAAACAAACAACAAAAAATAAAATGATTAATTGATTACTAAAAGTTGCAGCCCTAGTTTGTTTTACGAGTGAGAGCATTTCAAGTTCAAGTTCAAGTAGTTTTTATTCTCATTTCAACCATATACACAGTGAAACGAAACAACGTTCCTCCAGGACCAAAGATGCTACAAAGAATATTATTATGATTTATCACAATAAACAATAATAAATACAGGTAAGCAGTAAAGTGCGGTTGTGACCATTTTTGTGAAAAGCATATTGACTGTACAGTCAGCAACACAGCACCCATTTGGTGCATTCACCGGATTAGAACAGATCAAAATAATACAGAAGACAAAGAATTTTTACTTGACAATTTGAAGTGTTTTCTTTGTTTCAGAGGGCTTCATACCAATTAAAATTCACCAGAATATACAAGATTTGACTTGCTCTTTTAAAAAATTTCTGGGGGAGATCCCCCAGACCCCACATTGTTTTTCACCACTTTTATCCCTGAATATGTCAATCGTGAGTCACTTTTGTGCGGATTAAAGTCAATAACTGGGACTCCTGTCTTGTTGGGAGAATGAAACGAGAATCGTCCTCCGTTCTGTTCACACAGCTCCAAACTGCACAGCTCTCTGCCGAGTCAAGTTAGAACGATAGAGTCCAGTTGGAATGAATAAATTCAAAGTAAAACACCATTTAAATCAATTGACACCTCTTTCCAAATGTTGTAATACATTTTCCTCCCAAAATGAGATGTCCTGCGCTGATATGCAGCAGCTGGCTGAGCTCAGCTCAGAGAGACATTCATGCCAAAATGTCTGAAAGGAAATGCTTTTGACAGAAACTACAGATTTTATTTATTTTTATTCATGTCCAGAGATCAAGGATTCAGTAACCAATCAAGGATTCAGCAACATTTTCAGCAACAGTTGATTTGCTGAAAATGCAACAAAATCCATGCTCTGCGACACAGCCAGTTTGAACCCAAGAGCCAGGTGGAAATTTGCCACCCACCATGGCTAGAGCACTGCTCCTCAACTGCAGAAGAGACCTCTCACAAGCAGCTCGGCCTCAGTTCAGAAACTGACCCCTCTCCCCTCCTCTCCTCATGCCCAGCAGCAAACAGAGTAGAGAGCCAGCAGCACTTAAGAGGTTTCACAGATGTGGCTCCTCTCTAGTATCAGAAAATGCCACAGGTTGTATCAGACATTTCCAATACTTGAATTACGTTGATATCGGAAGCTGATACCGACACTGGATCCGATTGGCCCCATCCTTAACCTGTATGTCATGCTCAGTATGTTCGTTAAGTGGCACTTTTATAAAGTTCATAGGTACCACCAATTATTTTTATGCAATAAAATATTTGTCCTTTGTTGCCCGATGAAAGAATGTAGAAATGCTGTCTATCCGTGCGTGCATCCATCTGAAATTTTTCATAGATTTGAGGTATGTTTACCAAATTTGGAGCTGGGATGCATCCCTTGTAGGTCTTGTTCAAGTTTGATGATGAGTGACCTGAGACAGGTTTACCAAATTTGCATCCCTTGAAGCTCCAGGTCACCTCATTCAATCACAGTCACCTCATTCAATCCCCTAAAGTCAATGCAAGGTCTCGGTGAACCGTCGTTCATGCCAACAAAGAAAACCCCTGCTCTTGCTGGCAAGGAGGCGGGGCGAATGAGGCCTGCCTGTAGACTCTCTGGGATGTACCGTATCTGTTAGTAGTGCTCTGATCGATCAGCCACCGATCATTATTAGCTGATTTCTGTGAAAAAAGCATGTGATCGGCATCTGCCGATCAATGCATTTCATTTCCGATCACAAAAACCTGTATATATCCTTATGGCGAAAGTACGGTGAAATGCTTCAATACAACTAAATCAGACATTTAAAGAACAAACACTTGTCAGAGTATGGTGAGTTTTCGTGGCTCACGGCAGAGAATGAAAAGAAGACAGCTGGAGCAGCAACAGTCAACGGCAGCTAATGCATCCCTCGCTTAGCAACACTCGCCTGTGTGAGCGTAACCGTCAGATGGCTAAGCAAATAACTTGAAAAGTACTTGAATTCATCGGGTTAGGTGACCAAACTTTTCTCAGGAGTACTGGGTTCCGCCGACTGCTCTCTCACTTGGAGCCTCGTTACGTGCTACCAGGATGTAAAGAAAGAAAGGTAACACTTGTTTTTTCTTTGACAATGCACAACAGAGTTTGCTCATGCACAAACCAGAAGCCATGCTGTCAGATATTTTTGATTTAGTAACTTATGATAGTTTATTCAAATGCAATCTACCTGTGACTCTTTTTACTTGACATTATTTGATTTATGCAGTGTTATGAGACATATTGTCTTTTACTTATTTGACTTTCTGCACATTTTGAGAGTCTTAATGTTTTCAATCTGTTAAAGATTGTGTTACTGATAGCAGGTAAATTTATGTTTTTCAGTTGTCCTTTTGACTGAATAGTTGCTGCATTGTGCCTGCAGTATTTTTGTACATTTGTCCTTGAAGAATTAAGTAAAAATAAGTTTTTGTCTAAATTAAAGTGATTTTATGTAGGCAGTAGCACTCATCAAAACAATCGCAAAATTTACAGCCAAATGTGATCGTATCAGTGATCGGCACTCAAGACTGATCGGTATCGGAATCGGCAGCATAAAACCTGATCGGAGCATCCCTAGTATCTGTCCATGGGCTTCCTGTTCCTGGGACAATAAGGAGTACATCAGACTCCTGCACGAGGTCAATGCAGTGGTCATATGGTCTGCGAGGTGGTAGGGCTGTGGTCTACTGTTGCTGAACACCTCCTTCAGGTCCATATACAACCCCTGGCAAAAATTATGGAATCACCGGCCTCGGAGGATGTTCATTCAGTTGTTTAATTTTGTAGAAAAAAAGCAGATCACAGACATGACACAAAACTAGTCATTTCAAATGGCAATTTTCTGGCTTTAAGAAACACTATAAGAAATCAGGAAAAAAAAATTGTGGCAGTCAGTAACGGTTACTTTTTAGACCAAGCAGAGGGAAAAAAAATATGGAATCACTCAATTCTGAGGAAAAAATTCTGGAATCATGAAAAACAAAAGAACGCTCCAACACATCTAGCTTTTATAACAGCTTGCAGTCTCTGAGGCATGGACTTAATGAGTGACAAACAGTACTCTTCATCAATCTGGCTCCAACTTTCTCTGATTGCTGTTGCCAGATCAGCTTTGCAGGTTGGAGCCTTGTCATGGACTATTTTCTTCAACTTCCACCAAAGATTTTCAATTGGATTAAGATCTGGGCTATTTGCAGGCCATGACATTGACCCTATGTGTCTTTTTGCAAGGAATGTTTTCACAGTTTTTGCTCTATGGCAAGATGCATTATCATCTTGAAAAATGATTTAATCATCCCCAAGTGTCCAAAATATCAACGTAAACTTGTGCATTTATTGATGATGTAATGACAGCCATCTCCCCAGTGCCTTTACCTGACATGCAGCCCCATATCGTCAATGACTGTGGAAATTTACGTTCTCTTCAGGCAGTCATCTTTATAAATCTCATTGGAATGGCACCAAACAAAAGTTCCAGCATCATCACCTTGCCCAATGCAGATTCGAGATTCATCACTGAATATGACTTTCATCCAGTCATCCACAGTCCACGATTGCTTTTCCTTAGACCATTGTAACCTTGTTTTTTTCTGTTTAGGTGTTAAAGATGGCTTTCATTTAGCTTTTCTGTATGTAAATCCCATTTCCTTTAGGCGGTTTCTTACAGTTCGGTCACAGACGTTGACTCCAGTTTCCTCCCATTCGTTCCTCATTTGTTTTGTTGTGCATTTTCGATTTTTGAGACATATTGCTTTAAGTTTTCTGTCTTGACGCTTTGATGTCTTCCTTGGTCTACCAGTATGTTTGCCTTTAACAGCCTTCCCATGTTGTTTGTATTTGGTCCAGAGTTTAGACACAGCTGACTGTGAACAACCAACATCTTTTGCAACATTGCGTGATGATTTACCCTCTTTTAAGAGTTTGATAATCCTCTCCTTTGTTTCAATTGACATCTCTCGTGTTGGAGCCATGATTCATGTCAGTCCACTTGGTGCAACAGCTCTCCAAGGTGTGATCACTCCTTTTTAGATGCAGACTAATGAGCAGATCTGATTTGATGCAGGTGTTAGTTTTGGGGATGAAAATTTACAAGTTATTGCCACGGGTTGTACTCATCCAGCACTCCAGTCAGATCCATGGACAAAACGGTTGGCTGCCTGGCTGTGCCCCAAGAATCCTCTCTGATGCAGGCAGCAGAACACATCCTAAGATTGACCCTGGCTGCCAATCAATGTGGGAGCTATCTTTTACTAACCAAGAATGTTTTTAGGTAAGAGGTCTGAACGGGATTGGACCGGTTCAGGTGATGGACTCATATACTGGGAGCAAGGATGAGACAGGAGTGAATGAAAGGAGATTTATTTACAATAATGGATTAACAAAGGATTTAATTGTGCTGAAGCTGGAGCTGGTGCCTGCAGAGCCAAGACAGGCCCCGCTTGTAGTGGTCACCAGCAAGACGTTGCTGTGCAGCAAAAATGACAATATGTATGGCCAATCAGTTCATCTGTAGTCACATTGTCATGCACTGTGATCAGGAATATTAAGAGCACAACACACTTACCGTTTGTAGGTGTAAAAAAAATCCGGAAAACATAGCATGGGCACTATAGGTCAGTCGCTGTTCACCAGATTTTTTTTGTTGGTCAGTGAATGCGTGTCTTCGAGCAAGAATATTATATCTTTGTGACAGCGGCACACTTTGACAAACCAGCCCGCACACAAGCATATATTCTCCTCAATTTAGCAGGGCCAGAAGCCATTGAATGGCTGCGGTCATAAATATGCATGAAAGGTGAGAGATCTTGGGGAGGGAGGAGTCCTCATCCCACCAGAGTTCAAAGAAAATCCAGAGTGTCTGAAAAATAAATTTTAGGAGATATGCTACCATCAAACCAATGTCACAATGGAAAGATACAAGTTCAACACACAAAATCAGAGAGCTTGTCAGACAATTGAATCATATGTCAGTGATTTAACCTTCTGGAGTTGAATGACGCACCAGTGCGTCAAAAGTCACATGACCTAATTAAGTGGATGTAGTACACAATCGGCTCCACTCTGTCTGTTTGAATGCATGTTGAATGTGGAGACCTCAACCTCCACAGCACTTTTTACATTTTGTTAATAGGCCAAGTATACCTTGAATTATGATTAACAATTTACGCACGTTTTTTTTGGGGGGGGGGGGTGATACTCTCATATTCGCTGTGTGTTTTACAGACAGCTGCAGCAGAAACAACTAATTTCTTTCAGTTGAAGGAGCGAGAAAGCTGGGAAGAAACAGGACTTTCTCAACTGCAGCAAGAGAGGGGTGTTACCATTGGTGAAAACTCAGTAACTAACCAATCACATTCACCAACTTCACATGGGTTTGATGACAACACACACACCCATGTGGGTGAAATGAAGTATGGTTGTGTGCGTGTGTTTGTCTGTGAGCGCGCACACGCATTTGGCGAACGGGAATTTTCTTCCGTGTCTCTCTGCCACAGCAAACAAATAATAATAATAATAAAAAAAAATTTTCTTTATCACTGGTGTAAAATGTTGTCCATTCGGCTGGTCCCATTTTTTTCCCTTCGGGGTCACCACAGCGGATACAGCCAGATCCGCATTGGTATTTGGCACAAGTTTTATGCCGAATGCCCCTCCTGACACAACTCCAGTTTTACCTGGAGAAACACACACAGCTGCTGGTGTTCCAAAGAGGTCTTCCATCCATGTACTACCCAGATCCTACACTGCTTAGCTTCTGAGATCTGACGGGATCAGGCTAACACAGAGCAGACCAACTGCATCACTGGTGTAAAATATGTTACTAAATAAACAATGATCCCCAATCCATGTAATTTGGTTGCTGAGAGATGGGAAATTGTGATTTCATGCGGAGCGAAAAGGAGAAAGCGATCAGTTTCGAAAGTTGTGTGTTATTTGTTATGCTTGGAGTGTATTTTAGTGTGTGTGGTGGAGTGTTGTAGCATGTGTCGTTAGTGTGTGGTGTGTTTTTTTTTTTTTTTATTTACTTAGTGCATCAGAATAATCAGGCATCTGGAACAGTGTGTCGTCTCTCTTTTTTTTTTTAACTGTAGAAGAGAGCGTCATGATGAAGGTGACTTTATTGTTCTGGTCTGGACGAACCAGAGCAGATGGATTCACCGATCTGTGCGCACAGATTTGCACTGTGAATGAGACCACGCACTTCTCTTCCATGTCTCCAGGACTCATGCACTTCTGTTCCAGCTCCAAGTCCTGGAGCACAGCAGGGTGGAGACACACACTAACCCAGCAGTGAGCAGGCTCTAGGAGCAGAGAACACAGGTAGAGACCCCCCCACCCCCCCAAAAAAGTCCAAAACACCTTTTTCTATTGTTGTTTGTTTTTTGTTTTGTTTTTTTGGCCACTAACACAGCCAGGACAGTCTGTACCAGCACCAATAAAAATTCTACAAAAACAAGGAATTAGGGAAAAATACACATGGATATTGAAGTATATTGATATACTATGTGGATTTCAGGTATATTTAAGGATATTGTACAAATTCTTGGAGTTTCTGATGTGCATTGAACAAGAATTGTTTTTCTGAGCAGTACAAATATAATTTGTGTGGCATCGTATTGCATGGTAATAGCCACAAAAAACACTTGAAGCATTTCCTGCATTTTAATGTGAATTGTTGTATATAACTTTGTTTATTCTACATTTTTACATATATTTATTTATATAAGTTTATAATTTATATTTACATTCTAAGTTACGAAATGGTTCATTAAAAATATTTCTGGTTTTTGGTTCATTAAAAATATTTCTGGTTTTCACAGTAAAAACACTAAAAGTAAAAACATTTTTTCTGATTTGAATTTTATGTTTTGGGGTGAATATTGGGTCACTGTATTAATGCAGTATGTCAGAATGAAAGAAAAACTGTAACGTCACACAGGTGAGGTTGTGCTGGAAAAAACAGACATCAAACAAGGCCAGGTAAACAGTTTTATAAGGTAAATTATGAAGGTAAAACCAGAAGTAGTCAAAAGCACCCCAAAATAGCCAAGACTCCAGAGGGTTAAGGATAACAAAATGCTGCAACTTTGGAGATCTATATGAAAACCTTGTCAGAGACAGACTGATCAATAATGACCATATGAGAAACGTATTGCTGCGTGATTCTGATTTGAGCCTAGCTAAGGCTATTTTGAAATGTCAAATACACGAAATGACTGACTGAAATGACTGAATTGTCATGGTTCAGTGCCATCTAGTGGGGAAACTTTATACGCTGCCTTTCCAAATTGTACAGGAAGATGTATTGCCATCGTTGGTTGTCTGTAGTGAAATGGGGCTTGTCACTCTTAGTAAAAATGTACACCAGTTAAGCCCATTGGACAATGATTTATCTCATAAGATCCAAGCAGAATACAGTAATCTTTTCTCAGAAGAGCTTGGAAAGCTGCCTGTGACCCAACAGGTTGGCCAGATGTCCTCCTTTTTACCACAAATTGAGATGGTTTCCGGTATTGTTATTGACAGTTTGGCTTCAGTTTTGAAAAGTGTGTTTGAAACATGCATTTTTAAAACACACGTTTAAAAACTGAAGCCAGACTGTCAATAACAATCCTAGAAACCATCCCAATTTGTGGCAAAAAGGAGGACATCTGGCCACCCTCGTGACCAATGGCACTTGACCTAGAGGGAGGGTTTCTAACTCTGACACATCTGGCGAGACACTCACGCTTTCAGCATCAATCTTATGCTCTCACGCACAAGCAAGAAATGTCACGGCAAAATAAAAATATCACCCGTTAATTTTTTGTTGATGACTAGATTAGACTAGAGTAGACCACAACGCATTGTTTCTTAATAAAAGGAGAGGAGTTTAAGACGCACACCCGAAACAGTTGTTAACATCTGCTTACAACGTTCTGACTACAGTATACTCTGATCGCTGATTTGCTGAAAACTTGTCACCTGATACCTCAGCTTGAAGAGTTCAAAGAGAGTTTGAGCAAAGCTTCGGAGCTCATGGTTCTGAGTGAGCCCCACTGATGCAGCATAAAATGTTTTGGATAGCAACGTAAGCCCGTAAAAAAAAAAGCCTAATAAATTAAATTGGGTCTCTTGTCACTACAGACGGAGCCTCATCAGTCTAATTGTGTTGAGACAGTCAGCTACAGACTTCAGCTAGTGGCAAATTAGGTAATTTAAAGGACAGATCATACATTATTTAATGTCCTAGTTTGCAGTGATTCATGATTGTAAGTCTATCTGTGCACATGTACTCAGAATGTGTGGTTGCTGATGCATTTTATTGATAATTATTACTGATAGAGAAACTGAAGTGTTTTGAACCACTGAATCGGTATGAAGCAATTGTGTTGAAATGGTTCAGTGTTTGAAGCATTCGATACACTTAACCCCTTAACGCCTATTGTCGCATATATGCTACAATATTTGACTCAAATATGCAACATACCAAATTGACCAGTATGCCTGTTGTCGCAAATTTGCAACATACCATTATCATTATTATAACATTATAACATAAAGTCATTACCAAAATACCAAAATTACTATTTATTTTTTGTGCAAAGTGAAATTAATAATCTCAACATTATTTACCGTCTACTTAAAGGCAAAAACACACACAAAACATTTTTTATATACAGCTATATAAATTCAGGCGTTAAGGGGTTAAATATGGCAACATCTGCTGACCAATCTTTAACATAGCACTTGCATGGAAGAATTGATTGATTGATTTTAATTTGTATTAAATGTAAACATGCATAAAATAATACAAAAATGTATTTACCTAAACACATAAATATATAAAATACAGTGTAACACAATAAAGCAAAAAAAAAAAAAAAAAAAAAAAAAAATGCTTGTTTCCATTGTGGCCCAACAAAATTCTCGCAGGCAGACATACATTCAGACAAACATAAAACCCATAACAGTTAATAAAATAAAAACATATAGTATTTTATATTTTTTCTCAATAATAATTACATTGATTGTTCTCTTGTTGAGCCAATTCTTGGACTAAAAACACATCTGACCCAGTTTTTAAAAAGAGGCTTCGATTCACAAACGACGAGGCAGACCATTAAATAGTTTAGCCCCACAGGTCTTCACTTGAGGAATGACCAGAGACAAGGTACTCGATCGAGTATTAATATTTTGCTGTGCAACTGTAAATTTAAAAGTGACCAAGTAATTCAGGGCTTGCTTATTCAATATATTAAACATATGATTTAATTTTAAATGTTTAACTCTGAGCTCAACAGGCAACATATTGACCATTCTAAATTCGGCCAGGCCTATGTGGGTCCGGGGTTGTGCAGAGAGGAGAAAGCCAGTGAGCTTGTTTTGCATAATCTACAACCTCCCTTGATTACGTTCAGTCAGGCCAGAATACCAGACTACACTGGCACAGTCCATGTGACACTGTATCAAAGCTGATGGAAGAAGTTTTCTCATATGCAAATCCAAATCTTTGGCCTGTCTGTATAAGAACTTGAATTTTGCATTTGACTTGCTTATCACTTTGTCAGCTATAAGAGCGCCAGATAAGGTCTGATCTAAGTCAAGACCAGTATATTTTACACAGGATTTACTCATAATTTTATTTTACCAGCACATTACATTTAATGTGTCATTCCCTAGGATGAAACAGTCAGGTGTTTAAAGACATTAATAATATACTTGTGTTATAATATGATTGTGTCTCCATAAAATAAAGTACTGTATGTAATAGAGATATAAATTGTGAAATGTTTGTTCAACTAGGGACTGTCATGACCATCGTTGTACAAAATGAAGGGGATTTGGGGGCTTCAGATGTTTTTATTTATAAAAAAGGATGATTTCAGCAGTGTTAGGCATGAGTCTGTTCCTATTCTCTCCAGTTTTGGGACTCACACGGAAAAGAAGCTGTTGCCATATGAAAATAGATTTTGTCCAGCTTGTAATGAGCTGGATAAACCACTGCCTCCATCCTCCCTAGATCTCCTTGCAAATTCACTTCAGAAAATGGTTCTGGGGAGCATTAGCATGGCTAAAAAAAATTAATCTAATTATTATTTTATTAGTAAACAAGGACTTTTTTATTAGAGAT
Organism: Thalassophryne amazonica; assembly: GCF_902500255.1. Classification (NCBI taxonomy): domain Eukaryota; kingdom Metazoa; phylum Chordata; class Actinopteri; order Batrachoidiformes; family Batrachoididae; genus Thalassophryne; species Thalassophryne amazonica. The sequence goes on from NC_047103.1 coordinate 100,914,069, forward strand.
AGGGTTACAAATTTTTTGTAACATGACAAATGCCACTGTTTTCTGTGTTAGATGCAAAGAGCTCATTCTGGCAGATTTCACTTGCTCACAAATCGTCCATGCTAACCACTTTTAGCACCCTTTTTGCTACAGGTTTTTGAGGATACTGTTTTGCCAGTGAGGTGTTTGAGAGGTCCATTGAGCAGATTTTTGCAGGCTTTTCCTGTGCTATTATCATCAATGACATCATCATTGCTTGCAAAGATGTGGAGGAACATGATGCCAACCTGAGGAAGGTGCTCAGTCGTGCCTGAGTGGTAAACGTGAAGTTAAATCCTCCCAAGTACAAATTCCAATTGAACCAGGTCAGTTATGTTGGACACATTTTCACAAGTGAAGGGCTTAATGCTGACTGATCTTAAACAAAACTGATCAGTGATGTGCCACACATCCCAGCTCTACAAAGATTTCTTGGGATGGTCAGTTATCTTGGAAAGTTCATTCCAAACTACAGTGAGCTTACTGTGCCACTCCAACAACTTACACACAAGGACACAGAATGGACATGGCATAAACAGCAGCAACCTGCATTTGAGGCCCTCAATAAACACATGTCCAGCCTTCCTGTTCTGTCATACTACAATGTGAGCAAACGCATCACTTTGACATGTGATGCTTCCCAGTACAGACTTGGGGCCACATGTGTACAGGACGATAAACATGTTGCATTTGCCTCATGTACATTAACTGAAACAGAAACTAGATATGCTCAAATAGAGAAAGAGTTGTGTTGGCTGTGGTGTTTGCCTGTTCAAAATTCAATTATTACATCTGTGGCAGCCATATCACAGTTAAACCAGACCACCAACTTCTGGTAACCATACTAAAAAAAAACATAGTATGTGGCACTAGCAAGATTACAAAGAATGATGTTAAGACTACAAAAGTATAATATCACACTCGTCTACAAAACAGGAAAAGAGTTACATTTAGCTGACACACTGTCCCAGGCTCCATGCCATTCCTCAGTCCTGCATGTCAATGACGAGGACAATTTTGATGTAACGACAGTCAGTTACATACCTTCTCATCTACAAGAGTCAAAGAAACTCACAGCTGATAAGATTCTTGACATTCAGCTCCACCACTGGACATGGATGACCGAGTAAACAACACAACCTCCCACGTGTTCTTCGTCCTTATTTTCCTTTCAGAGATGAACTAATTGTTGAAGATGGAGTCATCATGAAAGGTCACAAGTCTGTCGTTACTCAGTCACTCCAGATGGAATACATCAGCATCATGCACAGGCCACCAAATGCAGAGCAAGAGGTATTGTTTTTTTGTCCCACAATGACATGAAGTCGACACAGAAATACAAACATGCTTTATGTGTAACAGCACAAAATCACAGCAGCAGAAAGAACCACTCCAGTCGCATCCAATTCCAGACCTGCCTTGGTCAACTGTGGTGACAGACATCTTTGAATGGCATAATCAGCAGTATTTAGTGCTAGTGGCACATGCTGAGGCTGGTATGAGATTGATCTGCTTTGTGACATCACATCTTCAACGGTGACCTTAAAGCTCAAGATACACTTTTCAGTTCATGGAGCACCTCACACACAAGTTGACAGGTTGCAAACACCACACGTCTATGAACGAAAAGGCACGGTGAGAGAGGTGTGCCAAGAAACCAGATCGTACCTCATCCAGTCTGATGGAAGGTCGTATCGCAGGAGTCGCTGACACATTCTGCCCGTATCAGAACTTGACTCAGCACAGCACGATCCAGATGACTTTCAGCAGAGTCTGCTGCAATCAAACCGACGTGTACCCACAAGTGAGGAACAGGTGAATGGTGATCATCAGTTTCAGATTGAAGTGACTCAGGAGCTGTCATCTGACACATCTGACAGTCCGTACAGAACATGCCCATATTGTGTATGCAAGCCACACCCTAAATCTGGCGTGCCGGTCGATCGCAAGCTGGTTTCCAGTCGATCACGAGGGTGGGGAAAAAAACTAAAATAAAATTTCCCGCGGTTCTTTCTATCTGCGCATGCGCAGGGTTAAGAGGTCGTGAGGAGCTACAGTGGAGAGCAAGGTGAGCGTACAATGGCGGAGGCAAAAAAATCCAAACTTATCATTTTCATCCAGAGTGGGAGGAAGATAATTTTTTCGCTTATTCAAATGGCAAATCCATCTGCTTTATCTGCAGTGCAAACGTGGCATTACCGAAGAAAGGGAATATGGAGCATCATTTTAAGACGATCCACAAGAGCGACGATGCTATCTTCCTGGCTAAATCACCTCTTCGTTCCCAAAAAGTGCAGGAATTGAAAAGCCAGCTTGCAGCACAACAGGCCATTTTCACCCGGCCAAATACCACAAGTAAGGCTGCAACCATAGCTTCTTATTGTGTCAGCCGTGTTCTGTCAAAAAGAAAGAAATCTTTCAAGGATGATGAGACTGTGAAAGAAGCATTCATGGAAGCTGCAGATGTGCTCTTTGCCTATTTTAAAAATCAGAAGGAGATTGTGTCTGCTATTCAGGATGTGCAGCTCTCAAAAAATTCTGTTACACGACAATGTGAGTTAATGGCAGAGGATATTGAAGGGCAACTGAGGAATGATATTGGGGCATGTGATTGTTTTTCTCTGCAATTCGATGACTCCACAGATACTGTGGACATGGCTCAGCTATGTGTTTTTATTAGAATGGTTTTTGACAACATGAATGTAAAAGAAGAGCTGCTGACCATTTTGCATTTGAAAGGGCACATGAGAGGCACAGATATTTTTCAAGTTTTTATGGAATTTGTTAATAATTACCATTACCATAGATAGGGCTCCAGCAATGGTTGGACGTACTGCTGGGTTCATCGATTGCACAAATGGTGTGAATCTTTCCCAGACTTCTAGAATTACCATTACATAATTCACCAGCAAGGGTTGTGTGGGAAGACTGTAAATATGGAAGATGTCATGGATGTAGCCAACAAAATTGCTTGTTCTGTTCTAGCCAGGAGTCTGCAGAGGCAATTATTTCATGCACAGCTGGAAGGAGACAGGTGAAGAACACACAGATCTGCTGCTGCACACAGATGTTCGATGGCTCAGCCGAGGGAAATTTCTGGAACGGTTTTCTCAGTTGTTGCCTGAAATTAAAGAATTTCTGAAACACTCAACTCGTGCTGAATATGCATAGCTAGAAGACAGTCAGTGGCTCTTGATTTAGCCTTTCTTACTGATCTGACTGACAAGCTCAATAACTTAAATCTAGAACTGCAGGGTAAAGACAAACATCATCAACATGATTAGCGCTGTGAACACATTTAAAAGCAAGTTACACTTGCTATCGAGCAGGTTGCAACAGTGTGATCTACGGAACTTTCTACACATGGATGCAGAACTTAAGCGTCAAGGCAAAGACTGTAAGGAGCTTGAGAGTGCACGTTATGCTGAGCAAGTGGACAGCATCTTGTCAGAATTTGATAGGCGCTTTACTGATTTTGCTTCCATTGAGCCTGTTCTCACTTTTCTCTGTTTTCCATTTGGGGAAAATATTGATGTGGACTGTATAACATCCAAAATAGAATCACTCTTCAACCTGGATAGCTGTGCTATTGAGAATGAGATCCTCACACTGAAAAATGACATTGAGATGAAATCCAGAGCATCACCTGGCTTAAACATCCAATTTTGGAATCTAATGCAGAAAGAGAAATACCCCAACCTCAGACAAACTACACAGAATTTGACTGCACTATTTGGATCAACTTATCTGTGTGAATCTGCCTTTTCACACATGAAAATCATCAAGTCAAAATACAGATCCACCATGACAGATGACCACCTTGCGGCCTGCTTACGGCTGGCACTCAGCTCCTACTGTCTGGATTACGAGAGACTAGCTGCCTCCTCTCAGTGCCAGAAGTCCCATTAAGGTAGGGAACAACTTTTCCAATTTGAATTAAGGATTGTATTATTCGAGTTGTTTGTTGTGTTGTTACAGGCTAGTCGTAGGCCTACTTTTGCTTATTCTTTGCACGACGCACATTTACTGCAATAATGTATTGTTACTGTTAAAACTTTATATTTGTGCCAGAAAATTGTGTTATTATATTGGTGCACAATAAATTGCAGCTACGCTACGGCATTCAATATGGCTTGGTAGATCTCGATACACTGTCAACTTTAAAAGTAGATCTCAGTTTAAAAAAGGTTGGGCACCCCTGCCCTAAAGACAAAGACTGACATGAAAAATAGAGTGAGAGAAGTAAATATTAAGCACGATGTTCAAAAGTTTTATAGTGTGCTATTTGTTAACTCACGTCAAAGTCAATGTGTAATACACATCTCCACACAGGGTTAACCCTTTGGGGTCCAAGGGTGTTTTTTGGACAGTTCACTCGCCTGGCATAAATGTTTTATTATTGCTGTTAACAGCTCTCCCTGCATCCCACAATCAATTTATATGTCTCTTTTTTTCAGAACAATCTGTGCTTTCAGAATATATATGTTTTTGTTGTGTTTTATAAGTGTAATAAAGGTTTACAATCAAAAATAGGCAAGGAAAAAATAAAGCAAAAAATAATTTTCCACACACAAAATTCAAAACACACAGCAAACTATAATAAACAACTGTTTTGACACTTTATAAAGGTAATTTGAGGTCTTGTGTGAAAGGATGTACAACAAAAAGGTTCAAACAATAAATACAAATGCACATTTTGAACAATATATACAAAATGGTCTATGCGTTTTGTTGTCCATTGATATGGTAAACAGTGCTTTATGCAGAGAAAGCAACAGGGTTATCCAGTAACATTTACATGCAAACTAGTGGAGCAATCCTGATAGTTACACACTCTTTGTTTGAGCACATGAGATTGTCATCAGAGGCTCTCTGCTCCTGCTTTCACTGATCGCTGTGAGTAATGGTGCAGGGCATACTGAATATGTACTAATAGTATGTACTCATTGAAGCACCCAGGGGGCTGTTCAAACGGGCCAACTAGTAACACATCACTCCTGAAAATGATCTTTGGCTTTTCACGTGAGGTAAATCTGCCCTACGATTGGATTTTGGAAAACCATGTGACGGTGAACCAATTCCAATTGGACACTCACATTGCGCACGTCATCACACAGCCTCTATGAGGAGTACAAAGATGGCTGATGGCTGGCTCGAAAGTCCGCGGAGTTAACTTTTCAGCAAAAAAAAAGTAAGTTTCTATCTCATATCATTCAAAAGTCATATTATATTATAATTATAATATAATATATTATAATTTAGTAAACCTTGTCTTAGCTGTCGTATACGACGGTGTCGGACCCAGAGGGTTAAAATTAGGGTTGAGCCGGATACTTGTTTTTACGGATAAAGCATTTTTGACGAGCACGAGCATGATTCGAATAAAACTCATTAATATCTGTGCTCGCGCTGAAGGAAAATCCTGACTGACTAACTGACTGTCTTCACGCTCTGTGATTGGCCAGTCACTCACAGCGCTCGCCCCTCCCTACACAGACACATCTCGGCAGCTTCTGCGCACACACACAGACACGCATACAGGATCTGCTCTCTCTCTGTGCTTGGCTTGACTCAAGCTCATGTTGCTGCTCTCTTCAGTACTCCTTAGTTTTTCTTCAAATTGCCTTTATTTTGGTTTGTATGGTATTTAAAGTTATTTTGGTGAACTTGTTTTGTAACATACGCACTTTATAAAAGATAACTTTTCAGTTAGCTGATTATCTGTTATCGAAGGTAATTTTTTGGTTATCTGTGCCCACCGAGTGTATGAATGAGTAACAGAACAGCCTCAGAATTGACATTCAGTGTAGTAGGAAATAATGAACTAAGTTTGCATGAACAAGAGTTGCCATACTTTTTTTTAATTTTATGATCAAACTGATTTTTTTTTAATTATTTGTTTATTTTTACTACCTAAAGTTTTTGGCATTTTTTTCCACACAAAGTTAAACAATGCTGATTAAGGTGTGTGTGTGTGTGTGTGTGTGTGTGTGTGTGTGTGTGTGTGTGTGTGTGTGTGTGTGTGTGTGTGAGTGACTGAGTGAGAGGGACAGAGAGGTTGTTCTAAGACTGTTTATTTTTTAATGATCTGTGTGAACTTGGTGATTCATGCAAACATCCAGTGATGGCAAACAGGGAAATAATATGTCAGCCTTGTTCACTGTATTCTTCTTAAAAGCACCATGTTCAGTACAAGCAAAGTTTTCCAACCAGGCCCGGCACCAGAAAAAAATATTAAGGGGGCGATGAGTTTATCACGGGGGCGGCGTCGCGCCCCCAACACCCCAAAAAAAGTGCGCACCGGAGGGGACGTGCCTCTGAGCGTGCGTAATGAATTGGGTGCGCTCCTGGAAAGCTTGTGTATTTAGGCTACACCGTTGTAAGAGACTGACTGAGTAAGAGTAAAGAGTAATGACAGTATTTTTTTAATTATTATTTGAACGTATAGACACTCGGTCAAGTGATCTCCTGCATACCACAAAACCAAACCAACCAACCATCTGAGAAAGGACACGAGACAGTAGATTAACCCCCACACACAGCCCTCCATCACAAGCGCAAACACAGCGCAATTGGGCATGACAGTCACACAACGGGTCAAAGATAAACCTTTCATGTAGATATATTTACAATAATACATAACTTTTATCTTACCATAAAAGTCCATATCTTAACATAAAATTCTGTGTGGAAACTGGATGCTAGCCTACCTCAGAAGAGTTGAAGCCTTCGGTTGGATGCCGCATTGAATCTTCTGAGAAGGACATCTCGCCACTCTCCGTTGAATTTCCTGGTTAGGTCATTCTCAAATGCCAGCTTTATTAAGTTCGCCTTTTGTTCATGCAGCATGCTGCATCTGTGATCACTGAACACTCTTTTTAATGTTGAGAAAGAGTTCTCGCACATGGCAGTCAAAGCCCCAAATGTCATGGCCTGTTTGAAGGCTGCAAAAACCTGAGGCACAGCAGTGAATACAGTTCTGTGTTTAGTGACAAGCTCACTTAAAGTCATTGGCTCGCCACCCTGGCTCCGGACAAACTCGTGTGCAACGATGAACTGTATCTCGTTTATTTCAGTGTGACTTAAATCCAATAAAAGTTTCAGTTTTTGGGTGTTCAAAAAGTCCTCACTTGCAGGGTCCAAGGCGAACCTGGTGGAGTTGACGATTCCCAGGAACTCCAGTTTTGACACTGCTTGAATAAATTGAGCGTACTTTAATTCGTCCACCTTGCCATAATCACTGGACTCAGGATCCTTGCCCTCTGCCGCACTGACAAGCGCAACCCTCAACCTATCAAATCGCTTGAACACAGACTTCGTGGACTGGTGTGAGCGCAACCACTTGTGTCTCAACACCAGTAAGACGAAGGAGATGGTGATCGACTTCAGGAGGAAACCACCACCTCATCCACTAGTGAACATCCAGGGGGAGGACATAAAGACTGTGGACAGTCTCAAATACCTGGGTGTTCACCTCAATAGCAAACTGGACTGGACTCACAACACCGACGCCCTGTACAAAAAAGGTCAATGTCGCCTCCATCTCCTGAGGAGACTGAGATCCTTTGGAGTGAGCAGGCCTCTGCTTAAGACCTTCTACAACTCTGTTGTAGCCTCTGCTCTCCTCTATGCTGTCGTCTGTTGGGCCCCGGGCAGCACAGAGCGGGAGAGAAAGAGACTGAACAAGCTGGTCAGGAAGTCCAGCTCTGTCCTGGGCTGTCCTCTGGACTCTCTGGAGGAGGTGGCTGAGAGGAGGGTGTTAACCAAGCTCAAATCCATCATGAACAACTCCCCTCACCCTCTGCACCGGACTGTAGTGGCTGACCAGCTCGTCCAGTGACAGACTGAGGCAACATCAGTGCAAGAAGGAACGATATCGCAGGTCGTTCCTCCCTGCTGCTGTCAGGCTGTACAATAACACTGTGAAATAACCACATGCAATAATATGTCCACAAATCACGTGCAATATTATTAATATGTCCACATATCATTGTGCAAAAACAACTCGTTTACAAATCCCAGCATCACCTTACCACATCTAAACTCCATTTCACATATTGTAAAGAAGATGCTCCTATCTCCATTTCAATCCCAATCATGTTTATATATATGCATATGTACAGTATATATATATATATATATATATATATATATACACACACTCATGTATGTGAGTGCGTGTGTACATATTCTATTTCTACCTCATTTCTTATGTCTTGTACTGTTACAAGTATTATTATTATTGCTTAACTTGCACACGCTGTTCGATGAACATTTTCCTCTACTTGCACCCACCTTGTGTGTTTTCTTAAGAGCTGATGTAACATGTGAATTTCTCCTCTGTGAGATCAATAAAGTTTATCTATTTATCAATAAAGTGGTGAATGATCTTCTGCTTGCAATGGATTCAGACACCACTGCAGTTCTGGTGCTGTTAGATCTCAGTGGTGCGTAGGTCTCAGTGCTGCATTTGATACCATGGATCATCATATTCTACTCGATAGTCGTAGTCATTTTAGGTCGTAACCTCTAGGGTTGTTGACCTCCCAATAATCCAAAAAATTTGTAACAAGTAATATATAAATATATGCGCGGCTGGGCGAGCGGACGTGCATATATACAGTGCCTGTGCTTAATTAAACAGATTCATCATAGTGCATCTGTCACCAAGAAATTCAACAGTGATATAGGCCTATAATACAGCTTTTTGAGTTTTTTACAATGATCAAGTTAACTCCCAGTATAAGTATATGTTCTCGAATATATGATATAGCAGTTTTAAGTCCAAATTTGGGATTGTTGATATGAATACAATGAAAGGGATAGGCTTCAGGGCTGTAACCGGGTCTGTGTCGACCTCCGGGTGAGCCCCGGGCCCGTCCTATATTGTGATTATGTGGTTCTGACTGTAAGCACATATAGAGGAAGGGTTTCACATGACGGTTCTGTGCCGAACAGCATCAGCCATCCCCCACCTCTTGTTTATAGGAATTTAGATAGAATTGTGAGACATATATTAACACTGGGAATTTAATGAAGATGAGCAAATGAAGGGGCGATGGGGGGGCAGGATTGGGAGACTGGGTTGGTTGTATTATTAATGGAGGGATTTGTTAAGTTGCATAGCTCTATTTAAACAATGGGCACATCTATTAGCAAGTTCTTCTCCTGGGTGGCATCTGTCATGCATAAACTTGTAAATGGTATATTTTTTGTTTTTCCTATTTTTGTGAATACAGGTATGGAGTAAGTGGTGTGTGAATGTTTCTTTCAGCGTTCTTGTCTGTTATGTAATTGTTTAACATACTGAGGGTGGCTTCAAGTTGTTTCTGCATGTTATATTCTTTCTGGTAATTTAGGCATGTAGATTTCTTTTTGAGTAGCGTGTGAAGGTTCCATGTGTGTAGGTGGATAGGGTAGATAGTAGCTATTATAGGTGTTGCACCGTGTTTGTGAATAGATGAGATTGTGTTGTCTATTGCTGCTATTATTTGGGTGTAGTGTAATTGACTATTGTTGAAAATAACTTCTTGGTAATTTGGGGATGTCAATCTTGTAGTGATGTCACAGATGCCTGCAGCTATGTAATAATGTGTTTTACCTGGTATGATTGGGGGATGATGATAAATAATGTTATCTAGTGCCATTTGTGTTATTTTTTCAAATTTGGCCCCCGCCCCATATGCCTTCCACCCCTTCGGTAATCAATCTTTTGTGTGTACGTTTTTTAGTACCCCCACCCTGCCATCACCCAATATCACGTTCATATCTGTTGTGATGTCTTGATGACTACCTGTGCTTGGAAACAAAGCAGAAAAAAGAAAAAATTAATAAGACATATCAATATCCAAAATGGTATTTCATAAGGGAGGGTGGACTTTTTTCTGGTTCCGGAGCACAGCGGTGTTCTGCTGTATCTGTTAGCTGTTTGAACTGAGCTGTTTGAGTTCTTTGAATTAACAGTCTTTTTCAAGACTTTTTTACTTTTTTTTACTTTTTCACCGTGCTCCAACGCCTAAAGAAGACCTCTAACGGTCGAAGCATCGCGACGGAGCTCTTTTATCAGCTAACCTTCATCAGCGTTGGCAAGCTAACTAGCTTGCTAACGCTTTCGTTTTTATTTTTATTTTATTTTTTAGCACTGTTGTCGTGCTGCTCCACAGCCTGCCTAGTGGATTTTTATTTTATTTTAGCGCTGTTGTCGTGCGTTACCTGTGCTGCTCCACAGCCTGCCTAGTGGATTTTTATTTTATTTTAGCACTGTTGTCGTGCGTTACCTGTGCTGCTCCACAGCCTGTTCAGTGGATTTTTATTTTATTTTTTAGCACTGTTGTCGTGCGTTACCTGTGCTGCTCCACAGCCTGTTCAGTGGATTTTTATTTTATTTTTTAGCACTGTTGTCGTGCGTTACCTGTGCTGCTCCACAGCCTGTCCAGTGGATTTTTATTTTTTTTTTTAGCACTGTTGTCTTGTGTTACCTGTGCTGCTCCACAGCCTGTTCAGTGGATTTTTATTTTATTTTTTACCACTGTTGTCGTGTGTTACCTGTGCTGCTCCACAGCCTGTTCAGTGGATTTTTGTTTTGTTTTTTACCACTGTTGTCGTGTGTTACCTGTGCTGCTCCACAGCCTGTCCAGTGGATTTTTATTTTATTATTTTATTTTATTTTATTTTTTTATTTAGCACTGTTGTCGTGCGTTACCTGTGCTGCTCCACAGCCTGTCCAGTGGATTTTTATTTTATTTTTTACCACTGTTGTCGTGCGTTACCTGTGCTGCTCCACAGCCTGTCCAGTGGATTTTTATTTAGCGCTGTTGTCGTGCGTTACCTGTGCTGCTCCACAGCCTGTCTAGTGGATTTTTATTTTGTTTTAGCACTGTTGTCATGTGTTACCTGTGCTGCTCCACAGCCTGTTCAGTGGATTTTTATTTTATTTTTTACCACTGTTGTCGTGTGTTACCTGTGCTGCTCCACAGCCTGTCCAGTGGATTTTTATTTTATTATTTTATTTTATTTTATTTTTTTATTTTTTTATTTAGCACTGTTGTCGTGCGTTACCTGTGCTGCTCCACAGCCTGTCCAGTGGATTTTTATTTTATTTTTTACCACTGTTGTCGTGCGTTACCTGTGCTGCTCCACAGCCTGTCCAGTGGATTTTTATTTAGCGCTGTTGTCGTGCGTTACCTGTGCTGCTCCACAGCCTGTCTAGTGGATTTTTATTTTGTTTTAGCACTGTTGTCATGTGTTACCTGTGCTGCTCCACAGCCTGTTCAGTGGATTTTTATTTTATTATTTTATTTTATTTTTTTTATTTTTTTATTTTTTTATTTTTTTTTTTAGCACTGTTGTCGTGCGTTACCTGTGCTGCTCCACAGCCTGTCCAGTGGATTTTTATTTTTTTTTTTAGCACTGTTGTCATGTGTTACCTGTGCTGCTCCACAGCCTGTTCAGTGGATTTTTGTTTTGTTTTTTACCACTGTTGTCGTGTGTTACCTGTGCTGCTCCACAGCCTGTCCAGTGGATTTTTATTTTATTATTTTATTTTATTTTTTTTATTTTTTTATTTTTTTATTTTTTTTTTAGCACTGTTGTCGTGCGTTACCTGTGCTGCTCCACAGCCTGTCCAGTGGATTTTTATTTTATTTTTTACCACTGTTGTCGTGCGTTACCTGTGCTGCTCCACAGCCTGTCCAGTGGATTTTTATTTAGCGCTGTTGTCGTGCGTTGCCTGTGCTGCTCCACAGCCTGTCCACTGGATTTTTATTTTTATTTTATTTTATTTTTTAGCACTGTTGTTGTGCGTTACCTGTGCTGCTCCACAGCCTGTCCAGTGGATTTTTATTTTTATTTTATTTTATTTTTTAGCACTGTTGTTGTGCGTTACCTGTGCTGCTCCACAGCCTGTCCAGTGGATTTTTATTTTTATTTTATTTTATTTTTTAGCACTGTTGTTGTGCGTTACCTGTGCTGCTCCACAGCCTGTCTAGTGGATTTTTATTTTGTTTTAGCACTGTTGTCGTGCGTTACCTGTGCTGCTCCACAGCCTGTCTAGTGGATTTTTATTTTGTTTTAGCACTGTTGTTGCGTTACCTGTGCTGCTCCACAGCCTGTCTAGTGGATTTCTATTTTGTTTTAGCACTGTTGTCGTGCGTTACCTGTGCTGCTCCACAGCCTGTCTAGTGGATTTTTATTTTGTTTTAGCACTGTTGTCGTGCGTTGCCTGTGCTGCTCCACAGCCTGTCCAGTGGATTTTTATTTTTATTTTATTTTATTTTTTAGCACTGTTGTTGTGCGTTACCTGTGCTGCTCCACAGCCTGTCCAGTGGATTTTTATTTTTATTTTATTTTATTTTTTAGCACTGTTGTTGTGCGTTACCTGTGCTGCTCCACAGCCTGTCTAGTGGATTTTTATTTTATTTTAGCACTGTTGTCGTGCGTTACCTGTGCTGCTCCACAGCCTGTCTAGTGGATTTTTATTTTGTTTTAGCACTGTTGTCGTGCGTTGCCTGTGCTGCTCCACAGCCTGTCCAGTGGATTTTTATTTTTATTTTATTTTATTTTTTAGCACTGTTGTTGTGCGTTACCTGTGCTGCTCCACAGCCTGTCTAGTGGATTTTTATTTTATTTTAGCACTGTTGTCGTGCGTTACCTCTGCTGCTCCACAGCCTGTCTAGTGTCGGATTCCCTGTTTGGGAATCCGCTAGCTTAGCGTAGCTACTAGCTCTTAGCCGTTTTAGCATGGCGGCTTCTCCTGTCTCTCCCGTACTTTTCTGCTCTGGGTGTGAAATGTTTAGTTATTCCTCGGCCTCTTTTAGCAATAACGGTACATGTAATAAGTGCAGCTTATTCGTAGCTTTGGAGGCCAGGCTGGGCGAATTGGAGGCTCGGCTCCGCACCGTGGAAAATTCTACAGCTAGCCAGGCCCCTGTAGTCGGTGCGGACCAAGGTAGCTTAGCCGCCGTTAGTTCCCCCCTGGCAGACCCCGTGCAGTCGGGAAGGCAGGCTGACTGGGTGACTGTGAGGAGGAAGCGTAGCCCTAAACAGAAGCCCCGTGTACACCGTCAACCCGTTCACATCTCTAACCGTTTTTCCCCACTCGACGATACACTCGCCGAGGATCAAACTCTGGTTATTGGCGACTCTGTTTTGAGAAATGTGAAGTTAGCGACACCAGCAACCATTGTCAATTGTCTTCCGGGGGCCAGAGCAGGCGACATCGAAGGACATTTGAAATTGCTGGCTAAGGCTAAGCGTAAATTTGGTAAGATTGTAATTCACGTCGGCAGTAATGACACTCGGTTACGCCAATCGGAGGTCACTAAAATTAACATTGAATCGGTGTGTAACTTTGCAAAAACAATGTCGGACTCTGTTGTTTTCTCTGGGCCCCTCCCCAATCAGACCGGGAGTGACATGTTTAGCCGCATGTTCTCCTTGAATTGCTGGCTGTCTGAGTGGTGTCCAAAAAATGAGGTGGGCTTCATTGATAATTGGCAAAGCTTCTGGGGAAAACCTGGTCTTGTTAGGAGAGACGGCATCCATCCCACTTTAGAGGGAGCAGCTCTCATTTCTAGAAATCTGGCCAATTTTTTGGGATCCTCCAAACTGTGACTGTCTAGCGTTGGGACCAGGAGGCAGAGCTGTGGTCTTATACACCTCTCTGCAGCTTCTCTCCCCCTGCCATCCCCTCATTACCCCATCCCCGTAGAGACGGTGCCTGCTCCCAGACCACCAATAACCAGCAAAAATCTATTTAAGCATAAAAATTCAAAAAGAAAAAATAATATAGCACCTTCAATTGCACCACAGACTAAAACAGTTAAATGTGGTCTATTAAACATTAGGTCTCTTTCTTCTAAGTCCCTGTTGGTAAATGATATAATAATTGATCAACGTATTGATTTATTCTGCCTAACAGAAACTTGGTTACAGCAGGATGAATATGTTAGTTTAAATGAGTCAACACCCCCGAGTCACACTAACTGTCAGAATGCTCGTAGCACGGGCCGGGGCGGAGGATTAGCAGCAATCTTCCATTCCAGCTTATTAATTAATCAAAAACCTAGACAGAGCTTTAATTCATTTGAAAGCTTGTATCTTAGTCTTGTCCATCCAAATTGGAAGTCCCAAAAACCAGTTTTATTTGTTATTATCTATCGTCCACCTGGTCGTTACTGTGAGTTTCTCTGTGAATTTTCAGACCTTTTGTCTGACTTAGTGCTTAGCTCAGATAAGATAATTATAGTGGGCGATTTTAACATCCACACAGATGCTGAGAATGACAGCCTCAACACTTCATTTAATCTATTATTAGACTCTATCGGCTTTGCTCAAAAAGTAAATGAGTCCACCCACCACTTTAATCATATTTTAGATCTTGTTCTGACTTATGGTATGGAAATAGAAGACTTAACAGTATTCCCTGAAAACTCCCTTTTGTCTGATCATTTTTTAATAACATTTACATTTACCCTGATGGACTACCCTGCAGTGGGGAATAAGTTTCATTACACTAGAAGTCTTTCAGAAAGCGCTGTAACTAGGTTTAAGGATATGATTCCTTCTTTATGTTCTCTAATGTCATATACCAACACAGAGCAGAGTAGCTACCTAAACTCTGTAAGGGAGTTAGAGTATCTTGTCAATAGTTTTACATCCTCATTGAAGACAACTTTGGATGCTGTAGCTCCTCTGAAAAAGAGAGCTTTAAATCAGAAGTGTCTGACTCCGTGGTATAACTCACAAACTCGTAGCTTAAAGCAGATAACCCGTAAGTTGGAGAGGAAATGGCGTCTCACTAATTTAGAAGATCTTCACTTAGCCTGGAAAAAGAGTTTGTTGCTCTATAAGAAAGCCCTTCGTGAAGCTAGGACATCTTTCTACTCATCACTAATTGAAGAAAATAAGAACAACCCAGGTTTCTTTTCAGCACTGTAGCCAGGCTGACAGAGTCAGAGCTCTATTGAGCTGAGTATTCCATTAACTTTAACTAGTAATGACTTCATGACTTTCTTTGCTAACAAAATTTTGACTATTAGAGAAAAAATTACTCATAACCATCCCAAAGATGTATCGTTATCTTTGGCTGCTTTCAGTGATGCCGGTATTTGGTTAGACTCTTTCTCTCCGATTGTTCTGTCTGAGTTATTTTCATTAGTTACTTCATCCAAACCATCAACATGCTTATTAGACCCCATTCCTGCCAGGCTGCTCAAGGAAGTCCTACCATTATTTAATGCTTCAATCTTAAATATGATCAATCTATCTTTGTTAGTTGGTTATGTACCACAGGCCTTTAAGGTGGCAGTAATTAAACCATTACTTAAAAAGCCATCACTTGACCCAGCTATCTTAGCTAATTATAGGCCAATCTCCAACCTTCCTTTTCTCTCAAAGATTCTTGAGAGGGTAGTTGTAAAACAGCTAACTGATCACCTGCAGAGGAATGGTCTATTTGAAGAGTTTCAGTCAGGTTTTAGAATTCATCATAGTACAGAAACAGCATTAGTGAAGGTTACAAATGATCTTCTTATGGCTTCGGACAGTGGACTCATCTCTGTGCTTGTTCTGTTAGACCTCAGTGCTGCTTTTGATACTGTTGACCATAAAATTTTATTACAGAGATTAGAGCATGTCATAGGTATTAAAGGCATTGCGCTGCGGTGGTTTGAATCATATTTGTCTAATAGATTACAGTTTGTTCATGTAAATGGGGAATCTTCTTCACAGACTAAAGTTAATTATGGAGTTCCACAAGGTTCTGTGCTAGGACCAATTTTATTCACTTTATACATGCTTCCCTTGGGCAGTATTATTAGACGGTATTGCTTAAATTTTCATTGTTACGCAGATGATACCCAGCTTTATCTATCCATGAAGCCAGAGGATACGCACCAATTAGCTAAACTGCAGGATTGTCTTACAGACATAAAGACATGGATGACCTCTAATTTCCTGCTTTTAAACTCAGATAAAACTGAAGTTATTGTACTTGGCCCCACAAATCTTAGAAGCATGGTGTCTAACCAGATCGTTACTCTGGATGGCATTTCCCTGATCTCTAGTAATACTGTGAGAAATCTTGGAGTTATTTTTGATCAGGATATGTCATTCAAAGCGCATATTAAACAAATATATAGGACTGCCTTTTTGCATTTACGCAATATCTCTAAAATCAGAAAGGTCTTGTCTCAGAGTGATGCTGAAAAACTAATTCATGCATTTGTTTCCTCTAGGCTGGACTATTGTAATTCATTATTATCAGGTTGTCCTAAAAGTTCCCTAAAAAGCCTTCAGTTGGTTCAGAATGCTGCAGCTAGAGTACTGACGGGGACTAGCAGGAGAGAGCATATCTCACCCGTGTTGGCCTCCCTTCATTGGCTTCCTGTTAATGCTAGAATAGAATTTAAAATTCTTCTTCTTACTTATAAGGTTTTGAATAATCAGGTCCCATCTTATCTTAGGGACCTCATAGTACCATATTACCCCATTAGAGCGCTTCGCTCTCAGACTGCGGGCTTACTTGTAGTTCCTAGGGTTTGTAAGAGTAGAATGGGAGGCAGAGCCTTCAGCTTTCAGGCTCCTCTCCTGTGGAACCAGCTCCCAATTCAGATCAGGGAGACAGATACCCTCTCTACTTTTAAGATTAGGCTTAAAACTTTCCTTTTCGCTAAGGCTTATAGTTAGGGCTGGATCGGGTGACCCTGGACCATCCCTTGGTTATGTTGCTTTAGACATAGACTGTGTTTCATAATTATTGTATGGCCTTGCCTTGCAATGTGGAGCGCCTTGGGGCAACTGTTTGTTGTGATTTGGCGCTATACAAGAAAAAAGTTGATTGATTGATTGATAAGATGTAACCTAATTACACCATTTCATATCATTCCGGATGATATAATCATTCTTTTTTGAGTGCAGTCTTAAACGAGTTTAAGTTGTCACAGGAAACTGTTGCATCAGTGAGGCTGTTCCAATCATTAATTACTCTGATGGCAAAGGAGTTCTGCCTGAGGTTGTTATTTACATTGCTTTTAGCTGGCTTGTATCTATGGCCTCTGGTTCTATCTGATTCTGTGAATTTAAAAAAATTGGTTTTGGTCAACCTTGTCAATCTGCTTTATAATCCGGAACACCTGTATAACATCGGCTCTTCTCCTTCTGAAATTAAGTGAGTCCAGGGTCAGCCTATAAAGATGTTCATTGTAGTCCAATTCCTTAAGGCAGGGAATTAGTTTGGTAGCTCTTTTCTGCACTTTTTCTAATTCAATCTTGTCTTTTTTGAGCATTGGTCCCAACACCGGGGTTCAGTATTCTAGAATGGGTCTAATTAGGGCTTTGTAAAGGGGGATTATTGTGTCCTCCGATAAGTTACTGAAAGTTCTTTTTATTAAGGCCAATCTGCTGTTAGCTTGTGCAGTAATTATTCCTACATGTTTTGAGAATTTAAGTTTGTCATCAAAATTTACTCCCAGGTCTTTTTCCATCGAATCGGTGGTTAAGTTGTTATCTAACATACTATACGTTAAAGGGTTGTTGGTTCCAAAGTGCATAACTTTACATTTATCTATATTAAAGGGTAGCTGCCATTTCTTGGACCATTCCAGTAGGGCATTTAGGTCGTCTTGTAATAATTTGTGGTCTTGGATGCTGTTTAAGGTGCTGAACATTTTGGTATCGTCAGCAAAAATTTTTATGGAAGATGACACTTGGTCGGGTAGGTCGTTGATGAACATAATGAACATAACAGGGCCTAAAACACTCCCTTGAGGAATTCAAGATGTTACTGACCTCTTTGTTGATTGCTTGTCTTTAATTACAACTGTTTGAGTTCTGTTTGATAAGAAATCTATTAGCCATCCTAATATATTCCCACCTATGCCAAGAGAATGAATTTTAGAAATTAGCCTTTGATGAGGGACTTTGTCGAAGGCCTTGGCGAAGTCCAGGTAAATGCAGTCTAGTGGGATGCCATGATCCAGTATGTTGGTCCAGAGTTCCATGACCTCCAGCAGTTGGGTGCAGCACGATCTTCCACTTCTGAATCCATGTTGGTCTCCGGTTATTATATTGTTGTTTTCAAGGTGCTCTATGAAATCACTGCATACGATTTTTTCCATGATCTTACAGCTGATGGATGTTAGGCTGACGGATCGATAATTCGCTGTTGAATGCTTATCACCTTTTTTGTAAATTGGCTTTATGTATGCTTCCTTCCATGCATTAGGCAATTTCCTTTGTTTCAAACTGTTTGTGAAAATTAGGAAGAGGGGCATATTGATCTCATTTCTTAATTCATATAAGTCTTGCGTGAAAACAATCAGGGCCTGCTGCTTTGGATGTATTTAAGATATTCAATTGATGATTAATTTTATCAAGTGTGATATTGCAGTGTGTTAGGGCAGAATTCACCTCCTTTGGGGAGATTGATGGTATGATCGAGATATCTTCTTTTGTATACACCTTGGCAAAGTATGAGTTGAATAGCTCAGCTTTGTCTGCGTCATTAGTGACGATTTCCCCTTTGCTGTTTTTAAGATTGGGAATGTCTTTTTGACCTCATTGATGTGTTTGAGGTAGTTCCAGAAAGCTTTGAGCTTAGTCTTGATATCTTTGGCTAACTGTAGCTCATAGTTCGCTTTACTATTGCCCACAGTTCTGTTGGCTCTGTTCCTATGCTCTGTAAATGTTGCCCATGTTTCAGTATTCTTATTTTTTAGATACTGTTTCCATTTCTTATTTTTGGCTTTAATTGCCTCTTTGACCGTACTATTGACCCATGGGCTTTTGTGTTTTACTGGTTTGTTTTTAGGAATGTGAAGGTCGATTTGTTGATTTAATTCCTCTTGGAAGATGGTCCAGCGTTCATCTACTTCTGAGTTTTTGAACTTGAGCACCTAGTCAATATTAGATTTAGATTTTATAATTGAGTCATAGTCCCCCCTATTATAACAGTAACGTAATTCCCCTGGTGTAATATCTTTTTCCAATTCATATGTAAAAGTTATTGTGCAGTGGTCTCCTTTTGTGCCTAGCAGAGCCGCTAGGGTCACGTTCTCAATCTTGTCAGGTCTGTTGGTTATTATCCAGTCAAAGCAATTTCAATTCTCCCCTTGACTATATCTGGTTGGCTTGTCTATTAGTTGCAATAGTAGTAAGTCATTTATTTTGTCATACATTACAGATGCTGGGTGAGAATCGTTGGCATTTACAATATGGTTTGCCCAGTCCACCTCTTTGTAGTTGAAGTCACCTGTTATGACTAACTCGCAGTTAATAGAACTGACTTCCTCCAGTCATCTCGTTTCTAAGTAGGTTGGCATTGTTTTCTTGGCTGCTGTTAGGGCTTCTGTAGATGCAACCTAGTAGCACTACTTTGCTTTTTAGTATTATTTTGAGTCATACTGACTCAGTATATACCACAGATGGTTTATATTCTTGTATAGTATTGTGGCTCTTTCCATAAATGGCTACCCCTCTAGCAGAATTATTACAATATGTTAGATACCCTAAATGATCTAGCTTAGTAACTTGGATGTTTGAACAATTACCTTTGGGTAAAGTTTCTGTAATGCAGAGGATGTCAGGTTTTAGATCATTACCTAAAATTAATAGCTCATTTCCCTTGTTGGACAAGCTATCTGCATTAGTGTAAAAAATTAAAGAGTTATGTTTTTTATAACTTGCAAAATTTATGATCAAGGTATTTTGAGTTTCAATTTTACCAGGGGTATTGTTTGACATATATATTTGCTGGATTTGATTTGTTACAGGTTTTTTTCACAGGCTGAAGGGTGTAGTTACCTGGGTTACCCCGCACCCTGTAAAAGTGTGTATCTGAGCTGCTGGACTATGCTTTGGCTTCTTGGACCTTGTTGTGAAGCTCCATCCTTTGTTCTGCATTTAAATCTTGCCTTATGCTTACAAATTTGATGTTGTCCAGAGCCATTTTTCAGCTTGGTTAGGTTGGCTAGCACCCTGTCTCTCATATCTTTTAGGATGAACCTCACTTTAATGGGTCTATATTTCCCAGCCTGGTTCTTGTCCTTATCAGACCTGCTTAGCCTTTCAATGTGAGTTACTACCCCCATCTGTTGGTCTCTGCATCCACTGTGGTACAAGATTTCATTTAGCTTGTTGGTTCTCGTTTTCCTTTTCAGGGACTCGGTATAGGACTATGCCTCTGTCTCTAGTCTCCTTGTCCTTGTCTTTGTCTGTAACTTCTGCTATTGCTTTCCTTACACATTCTGTAGTTACGTTTTGTGCTTGTGGTTTGACGGCAGAATTGCTCACCAGTTGAGCCCAGGATTTGGATTCCGATATTTGCTTTTCTACATTAGCTGGGAACTCTTTCTGGATTTTGTCATAATTCTCTTTGACATTTTGGTTGATGGCCTGGATCTCTTTGCTTATGTCTTGAGTGTTTATACTCTCAATCAGGGTCTTTTGCTGGGACAGCATGTCTGTTATTTCATCGATTTTGGCATCAATTTTCAGTAATTCAGTTTTGTAAGGTTTATTAGTGACCACTGGTCCATCAGGATCAGGTAACAGTTCAGGCAAACACTTCTGACAAAACCATTGAATGTCCTTACGGTCATTTATGGCTGCCCACTGTTCTTCAGTCATTTCTACACAATTGTGATCAAATGTATCCATGCATTTTGCACATTCTAGCCACCTAATGTCGTCCTTGCTAGTAGAATTAACCTTACAGATAATGCATTGCCAGAATTCATTATCTACTGTTGTTTTGCTGCCTGTTTTAGATTTGGCGCCCTTAATGGCGTCCTTAGTAACGCCAGCCTTTGACCCTGTAGCTGCCTTATCAGGCATTTTCCCCTATTCTACGTTTTGATTACCCCCCTACTTCCGACAGGTGAATAAAAGACTACTTACTTGAGAGATGCAAATCACAAATCTTAGGTAAATACCCGCACTATGCACCGTAAACACAGTATAGCAATCAGAGAGGTGAGATGCTGTGTTACAAAGTAGCACGGCAAAGAAAACAAACTACTTCATGCACTCACTCGACTTCCACAGGATGCTACCTGACAACCAGGAAGTGAAGCTTTCGAAGTCGTCATACCTGACCAGTCGTTATCACTGTGTTTTGTAAAATGACACTACCTCTAACCTTAGTGACATGAAATTTGGGGTTCCACAGGGGTCTGTTTTAGGCCCCCTGCTTTTCTCCCTTTATATAGTACCCATTGGCACATATTGGGGGTTTTGGGATTACCTTTCACTGCTATGCAGATGATACTCAGTTGTACTTGCTGATAACTGGTGGTAATCTCTTCCACATAAAATCCTTAGAAGATTGCCTTGCATCAATGAGAAGCTGGATGTCTAGCAACTTCCTACTTTTAAACTCTGATAAGACTGAAATGATGGTTCTTGTTCCAGTGAGACATTGGCATCAATTTGACCAGTTAACCCTTAGCCTAGGCTTGTGTGCCATACATCACACTGACAAAGTGAGGTACCTTGGGGTAACTTTTGATCCTACATTGTCCTTTGACCTCCACATTAGAAATATTACAAGGGCTGCTTTCTTTCCACCTGTGAAATATCACGAAGATTCATCCTATCTTGTCTATGGCTGATGCTGAGACCCTGATTCATGCATTTGTCTCTTCTAGATTGTACTACTGCAATGTTCTATTTTCTGGTTTACCATAGTCCAGCATTAGGGCTCTCCAATTGGTTCAAAATTCTGCTGCCAGACCTCTGAAAAATTCTGCTTCCAGACTTCTGAAATGAAGCAGAAAGTTTGACCACATTATACCCATTTTGACATCTCTTCACTAGCAGGGGTGGTGGCCAAGTGGTTAATGTGCTTGGTTTCAGTGCGGAAGGTTCCGGGTTCAAATCCCACCCCTGCCACATTTCTCCATGTAATGCTGAGTTGCGTCAGGAAGGGCATCCGGCGTAAAACCTGTGCCAATTCAACATGCAGATCCACCTTGGATTTGCTGTGGCGACCCTGAGTGCAAACAAGGGAGCAGCCGAAGGGACTTACTTTTTGACATCTCTTCACTGGCCTGTCCCAGTGAGGTCAGATTTTAAAGCCTCGGTCCCACCGAGTAAAGAAGGAGTGAAGAAGGAGCCACGCACCCTGTTTTGTTTTGTTTTTTTGTTTCATGAGCTATCGTGGCATTATAGTGGATCAGAGTGGCTCTTAGAAGCATTATCTTCAGTTAACGAGGCTCCTCTCTGAGCGTGGCGCTAATTTCAAGATGTTCAAAATTTAGCAACAACAGCGTGGCGCAGTTTGTGTTCGAGTTACTGCGACGGCTTAGAGGCATTTGCGTGGTGCTTACAAGTCTGCAAAAAGTCCATTATCCGTGCACCTGGCATCTTCGCAGGACCTGAGAGGCTATTTTTGGAGTGGCTTCTCCTCTTGCACACACAATTGCACCTGCTCTGTGCGCTGGACTCTATATATTTTGTAGTGGATTAATCATTTTCTGCCAAACCTTGGATGTTGAAAACACTTTTAATCACTTCTGGCATCACAGAGGACTGTTTCATCTGGACACTTTTTTTCCTCTCTTTCCTGCTCCATGTGGGATGTATTTTGAACAGCTTAAGGTAATGATTTTTAATGTTTTTTATACCTTGATAAAACAGTTCCTAGCTGTAAAAGTATGTCTGTATGTTGATGTCTGTTGTATGTAAAAGTATTTCATTTAATATCTTGTTAATGGCTCACATGAGCTCCGCTGTGTGTGCGCACTGAGGCAGGACCTGAGAGGCTATTTTTGGAGCGGCTCTTGCGCACACAATTATACTGGCTCTGTGCGCTGGACTCTATATAAAATAATTATTTTGTAGTGGATTAATCATTTTCTGTCAAACCTTGGATGCCGAAAATACCTCTAATCACTTCTGGAATTAATGGATTAACGAGCTCCGTTCTGTGTGTGCGCACTGAGGCAGTGACTCATCATCACGCTTCAAACGAGCATTTAGGCAGAACACCAGCTCACAAAAGAGTGATATTTCAGTCAATATTGGACGAACACAAAGTTAAAATTTGGGTGACTGCGTGAAAGTGGATGTGTGTTTAAAGCCATGGAAGATAACTCCAGTGGAGCAGCTAAGAGCAGGAGCTGTGCGGCAACACAGGTGGAGAGCGCGGCGCAAAAGAGCGATTTTGAAGACATAACACAAAGTTAAAAGTTGTATCATGGTGACTTGTAAGCTGCGGAAGAAATAAAGAAATATATATATATAGAGAGAGAGAGAGAGAGAGAGAGAGAGAGAGAGAGAGAGAGAGAGAGAGAGAGAGAGAGAGAGAGAGAGAGAGAGAGAGAGAGAGAGAGAGAGAGAGAAAATGATCCACAGGTGTATATAATAAAACGGCCACCTCATTCTGTATGCAGAACAGCACCGCGTGCAAAAGAGTGCTTTTGCAGAAATAAACGGACGAACACAGTCAAAAGTGGATCCACGTTGTAAAAATGATTGTCTTTAAAGCCAGGGAAAAAATAAAGCCAGCAAGCCACGGATGAAAAGGAAGCCACTTAGAAAGAGCAGAGAGGCGGCTGTCCATGAAAGGACAACAGGAGCGCACGCGCAAAAGAGTGCTTTTGCAAAAACAAACGGACGAACACAAAGTTAAAGTGGATTCACATTGTAAAAATGATTGTGCTTAAAGCCAGGGAAAAAATAAAGCCAGCAAGCCACGGACGGAAAGGAAGCCAGAAAGAGCAGAGATGTGGCTGTCCATGAAAGGACAACAGCAGCGCGCGCGCAAAAGAGCAATTTTGCAGAAATAAACGGACAAACATAAAGTTTTGTGTGTTTAAAGCCGCAAAAAAAAAAAAAGCCAGAGAGCCGCGGCGCCAGCGAGGAGCACAGAGGCGGCTCTCCAGGAACCCGTGGTTCGGGTATAGCTGGTCTGGTGCATTACAGGTGGACAGCAGCCTGGCGCACAGCGCACAACTGCGGAACTGTGATGGAGTGTCTATTTTTGGACTGCGTTTAAAAAAGAAAAGAAAAGAAGGGACATCTTTAAATGCTGCTGTGAATCTGTGAATTGAAAACCCACACTTTAAAGGGACCAGGTGTGGGAGGGCTGGAGGTTTGGACCAAACTCATGCCTAAACGTGCGCCAACATGGCGTTATCACGGCGCTATCATGGCACTACGTGGCTTAGTGTGGCTGATGCGAGCCATTCGAGGCTGTAATAACAGGTGGTCGTGGCTCACTAGAGGCTGCTACGTGGCACATGCGGGGTACAGAGAAGCACACAGTGGCACCTTCATAGTGGATACGTGATAGATGAAAATGTGGGTCATTCTTCAAATAATCACACCAAACCCATGCGTGTCACTTATGTGTGTTGTTACGTGGGCAATAACTCTTGATTTTGTAAGTTTGCTTTTTTGTATGATCAGTATTGTATTTTTATTCATGTGGTATTGTATTGATTGCCACAGAAATTTGCCAGGCAAACATGAGTGGTCCCATAAATGCAAAACATCCAAAATCCAAAATGACAGACAGGGTGATAAACAGCAACAACCAAAAACCTCACCATCAAAAAGTGACAATGAAAAGTAAAACAAAACTCTTCTAGGTGGAAATCCTAAAACGCTGTAAAGCAGACAAGGTGAAAAAAGATAAACAAAAACAACTGTCAAAAAGTGACAGTGAGACAAAATCTCCAAAAGACAAAATCCCAAAGCAGTGGACAGTTAAACAATCTGAGAAAGACAGTAACTACAGAACAATTGTCTGCAGGGACAGTAAGGGTGAACTTACAACTGGACAACAGGAGTGACAGAGCTCAAACTGGAAAGAATCAACCGGCAACATAAAGGTGTGACTTATATACAACTGGACAGATGACAAACAGATGTTAGATCACATGAGGATGGAGGAACATGAGAGAACTTAAAGTGACACAGGAAACAACGAGTAAACCAAACGTTGTGATTGTGAAAAAAAAAAAATCAGGACTATGACTAGCAAGGTGGTGAGTAAATGGAAAAGGAACAGAAATACAATAACAGCAAGAAAGAAATAAAAGACACAAGCACAACCGGAAAAGAACACAATCAATACACAAGGGGGCAGGGCCCTCACAGGTGACAAGCAGACAGATTGCTTCATTCTGCATTCAGGATTAAACCGAGCACAGTTATGGACCAGGAACCAAAAGGTAACCACATCAACAAGAACATAACATAACCCCGGACACGGAACACAAAACTCTTCAGAGGTCGACCTGACAGACCCACAAGGACTGAGACACATAGAAGGGAACCTCTCGTTTATCCACTCACTCACACACCCACACACACCTGACCACGACAGGAGGAAGGACACAAGGAATTCGGAAGACTCACCCATGCTTGCATTCACACACAGAAACTCATGCACACACAGGTACACAAGCACACACACAGATAAGCTGGGATGCAGCAGGGACTACAGGGTCGGAGCATTCCTTCACACCCACAGATGATCCACAAACGCCCACACACACTAGATTGACGCTCATACTTTCACACACATGCAGACAGCCAGCGATCAGACACAAATGTCCGCCCTACACACACTTGCACCTGACATGGAAGGGAGATGGCCACTAACGGACAAAAACACAGACACAGACTCATGGATGACCAACAGGCCACACCCTCTCACAGACCACGGGGGAATCCGGGAAGGGCAGGTAATCAGGCACAAGAAAGGACTTGGGGACAGGGATCACACAAAAAGAATACCAGAAACAATCTGTATGGACCAAACCTTAGGGCCCCTTTACACATAGTACGAGAAAGTACAAGTCAGGGCGAATCACAGCGAAACAGCTTGTATGAGTGAACCACGAAAACATCAAGTTGACGTCGGGAGGGACACGTGGTCGGGCAGGCGTGAACAATCCACAGTGCGAGCAGCTGGAGCATGTGGAACGACATTGTGCAGCTGCTGTGGCAAAAAATATAAATAAAAAAATACATTTCACCCACGGGAATAAAACCTGCAATTTACAAAAGCTCTGATTGCCAGCCAGAAACCTTACCACTGCGCAACCATCGCTGTCCTATAAAACGTGTGTAGAATGGCTGAAATCAACAAGGAGACAAATGTATTAAAAAACAATAAAAACCACACATCATAAAAAACACCCCATTTTATTGAATACCTCTTATCGAGTGGACAATACAAGTATGAACTGTCTGTTCCTCTGTAGATGACCCATGGTCATAGATGTACAGTCATGACATGACATGAATGAATCAGTGTGCTCTTATCATGTCCACATCTGCTGAACCTGGCATGTTCAGCCTGCCCCGGATGTGTGTCTGGCCCGACACGCGTGTCCTGTGGACGGCACGCCGCAGGACAGATACTGCATCATGTGACACTGAGCTCACATGGGCGACGTGACATTCAGATTACCCGCTGTGTGTTATGATTTGACCTGTGGTGGGCACAGATAACCAAAAAATTAACTTCGATAACAGATAATCAGATAACTGAAAAGTTATCTTTGATAAAGATAAAACGATAAACCACCCAAAAATGTATCGGAAGTTACAGATAACTGATAATCGATAAATTCCAATATTGTTTCTGGTACATTTGCAGCTACTAATAAACTGAATTTGAGTTTTAACACCACGATCACTTCTGGTAGCATCAAAAGCAACAACAGACCCAAACAATGAGCTCACACTTCTGTCTTTGAACATCTTGCTCCCTGCTGGAAACTCTTGTTTACTACATGGCTTCCAGCACAGACACAAGCTGAGAACAGCCACAAAACCCAGCTCTCTACCCAATCACAACGCTCCAGTCAGACTGAGGTCTTGGAAAATAAAGCTGTGCTGACTTATGGTTTTGATTTATAAATAACATTAATACCAAGAGAATAACTCCATTAATGTCAATTTTGTCATTTGTACAAAGTTAAAATATAACATATATCTTTTAATGTTGAATAATGCACTAATTCTGAGGTTTTGTAACAAACACAGACAGATTGCAAAGGATTCTGGGTAAAATGTGCCTCTGCTAAACACTGATTGGTTCAGTCATTCATTATGTAAACCAACACGTTAATGTGACGTGTGGTGGTGTTTACAGATAAATGTGCTTTTGTAAAATAGTCCATTTTTTTTATTTGTAAAAACAGACATTTTTACGGAGCCCTGGAAGTATCATCACAAAATGTTTTGCATGTGGAGAGAATGTGTGCTCATTTTATTATATTGTGTGCACATTTTATGATGTTGTGCGCACGTTTTATTATATTGTGCACACGTTTTATTATATTGTAAAACGTGAACTCAATATTGTCTTGACACATAAATGTTGGCTCGCCGCGCTGCGAGATCTCAGTATCATTGAGAACTGCATTGAGCTGCTCTGATCATGCTGCACTTTAACCACTGCACACAGACAACACCATTAACATCGCAACATAAAACCATTTTTATTTTTATATTGTGCCTAAAACTCTTGTGAATATATTCTCTGGGTTCATAGACAGGGGGTGGGGGACCAGTTCTCCTTTGCCTGCAGAGGTTAGAGCAGTTTCTTCTTAAAGCAGTACTTGCCGCTTACGTGTAGAAAGTTCTCGAGATTCTTTGAATCTTCTGATTATATTATGGACTGTAGATGATGGAATCCCTAAATTCCTTGCAATTGAATATTGAGAAACATTGTTCTTAAACTGTTGGACTATTTTTTCATGCAGTTGTTCACAAAGTGGTGATCCTCGCCCCATCTTTGATTGTGAATGGCTGAGCCTTTTGGGGATGCTCCTTTTATACCCAATCATGACACTCACCTGTTTCCAATTAGGTGTTCTTTGAGCATTCATCAACTTTCCCAGTCTTTTGTTGCCCCGTCCCAACTTTTTTGAAAAGTGTTGCAGGCATCCATTTCAAAATCAACAAATATTTGCACAAAAAGAATAAAGTTTATCAGTTTGAACATTAAATATCTTGTCTTTGTGGTGTATTCAACTGAATATATAGGTTAGGAAGGCATAGGTATAGGAAGCTTTTAGAGGCTGTTATTTGTGCAAAAGGAGGATCAAAACTAATTATTTTTTCTGCTGGGGTGACCAAATTTATGCACCTGCCTAATTTTGTTTAAAGAATTATTGCGCATTTTCTGTAAATCCTATAAACGTCATTTCACTTCTCAAATATCACTGTGTTTGTCTGCTGTATGATATATTTAACTGAAATTTCTGATGCAGATAATGATTTATAAAGGAAAATCATGAAAATGATCAGGGGTGCCCAAACTTTTGTATACAACTGTATGAACGTGAGACTTCTAATTGAATTGCTAAATTAATGGTGAGATATTTATCACGACAAAGCATTCAGGCAGTAAAACTGAAGTCACTACTTTACAGAATACAGATCGACACAAAAAATAAATCATTTTCTATCCGTTATTCATCAATTTTAGTCATTTCCCCAATTCATTTATATTACATATAATACACACTTATGAAATCTCACTCCACAATCCTTTGACAGCTTGTTGCTGCAAACAAACAGTACAAAACAGCATTTTCAGATCACTTTAACCCAAATGTAAGTCAGTACATCATCGGTTTATATTTAATCTAATGCCTGACTACGAGTAATAATGCTAAACAAGATGAAGGCTGTCTGGCAACAGCTCACAGGCTAGTGGATTAAACAGAAATTGATGGTGACAACAACCAACCAAGCAAGGACCAGGCGGCCGTGACGGAGCTGACAGGTGGCATGAATGCTGAAAGCACCACAAACAGAGAAGTCAAAAAACAGAGAACACACAGTGTCACAATGAAACATAGAAGGAGTAATACCAGAGAAAACTGAGGTTAGGTACCACGCAGGCAGAGCTGAGTTTCTGGCGATTGTGGAGAGGCATGACTCAGGTTTATAACAGGTAGCAATAATTGCAATCAGATGGGGCAATCAGCTCCATGACTAGGGATGGGTATCGAAAACCGATTCCTGTTAAGAATCGATTTAAGAAATTATTTGATCCACTGAGATCAATTGCCTTTTTGCTTGAGGAATCCCTTATTGGTTCTTCAGTTCACATTACACCTGAGTGGCTGTTGTTTTTGAGGGTGTGTATCGGGAAAATGATCATTTCTATACGTTTAATGCGTAACACAGCCACCTGGATAGACAGAAAGGGAGGATGAGCAAAGCAGACACCAAGGCAGCACAACACATTTCCAGAAACATTTCTTTGCATGAGACATTAATTAATTCACTCATTCATTTTCTGATGCTTATCTGGGTCTAGTTTGTGGTGACAGTAAACCAAGCAGCTCATCCAACACTTCCCTGTCCTTGTCCAAGTTTTTCAACTCTTCCTGGGGTTCCCAGGCATTGCCACATCTGCTGGGAAATATAATCTCTTCAGCATGTCCTGGGTCTTTTCATTAATGGCCTTCTCCCAGTTGGACATGCCTGGAAGACCTCCCTAGAGGTCCGACATTCCGACTGTGGTAGAGGCGTAATGCCAGGCAGGAAACAGGCATTCTGCCTCATATCAATGGTAGGCCACTGAATTCAATCGAACTGTGGCAGACTTTCTGATATCAGCAAGTATATTGTTGATCAAAGAATCAGTATAATATATTATAATGAAACTTATGATTTACACCCCTAGTACAATTTAAATGGCTCCTTGATCACATTTTCAAAAGTAATAAGCTTTTGCTTCTCTGTACATATTTACTGAGACAGAAATTGCTCAGAATCTTGCATAGGTAAAAACATTCCTGCTAGTGAGTGATCATTTTCTGTTCATACTCTGACGTAAAATCAATTTAATGTGAAACCAGCAGTCAGTCTGAAACTACAGTAGAAATGTTACCTGAGTCATACTTCAGCATTCTCAGCACATTTTATCATTTTATCAGGACGTCCACTGAAAACACTCTACAGTCTCATCTAATGAAAGTGCTTAATACTCCCACACACACACATTTTGTGGAAGTTCTGTATCTGTACTGCAGTGCTGACCTGTGTACATAGTATGAATTGAAGATGTATCTGCACTTGTTGATATATCTTAAAAAGTTTGCAGTTTGATGTATTAGAATCATACATTTACACAGAGCTTCTGGTATTGTGATTTCTACATGTCTGAAACTCATTGACACTTTAATACCTCATATCAGGTACTGTATTTGCTTTTGGAGGAAATACTGAAAAATATTCAGTAAAATAGGGGATCCCCTTTCAGTAAAAAGGGGATCCCCTCTTGCTTGCCTCTACTGGTGGTTGGCTCTCACTGCGGTATTGTATCACTTCCTGTTCCGGAGCACAGCAGTGTTTTTCTGTATCTGTTAGCTGTTTAATCTGCGCAGTTAGATTGATCTAGTTATCTAGATTACGATTTGTTTCCCAGTGTAATCTTTACGTGCCTTAACTAAAGCACTCCTTCTGCTGAATCACCTCTAAATTATTTACACATTATTCACTTTGCGTGTTTTTAGGAATCCGCTAGCTTAGCGTAGCTACTAGCTCTTAGCCGATTTAGCATGGCGGCTTCTCCTGTCTCTCCCGCACTTTTCTGCTCTGGGTGTGAAATGTTTAGTTATTCCTTGGCCTCCTTTAGCAGTAACGGTACTTGTAATAAGTGTAGCTTATTCGTAGCTTTGGAGGCCAGGCTGGGCGAATTGGAGACTCGGCTCCGCACCGTGGAAAATTCTACAGCTAGCCAGACCCCTGTAGTCGGTGCGGACCAAGGTAGCTTAGCCGCCGTTAGTTACCCCCTGGCAGATCCCGAGCAGCCGGGAAAGCAGGCTGACTGGGTGACTGTGAGGAGGAAGCGTAGCCCTAAACAGAAGCCCCGTGTACACCGCCAACCCATTCACATCTCTAACCGTTTTTCCCCACTCGACGACACACCCGCCGAGGATCAAACTCTGGTTATTGGCGACTCTGTTTTGCGAAATGTGAAGTTAGCGACACCAGCAACCATAGTCAATTGTCTTCCGGGGGCCAGAGCAGGCGACATTGAAGGAAATTTGAAACTGCTGGCTAAGGCTAAGCGTAAATTTGGTAAGATTGTAATTCACGTCGGCAGTAATGACACCCGGTTACGCCAATCGGAGGTCACTAAAATTAACATTAAATCGGTGTGTAACTTTGCAAAAACAATGTCGGACTCTGTAGTTTTCTCTGGGCCCCTCCCCAATCAGACCGAGAGTGACATGTTTAGCCGCATGTTCTCCTTGAATTGCTGGCTGTCTGAGTGGTGTCCAAAAAATGAGGTGGGCTTCATAGATAATTGGCAAAGCTTCTGGGGAAAACCTGGTCTTGTTAGGAGAGACGGCATCCATCCCACTTTGGATGGAGCAGCTCTCATTTCTAGAAATCTGGCCAATTTTCTTAAATCCTCCAAACCGTGACTATCCAGGGTTGGGACCAGGAAGCAGAGTTGTAGTCTTACACACCTCTCTGCAGCTTCTCTCCCCCTGCCATCCCCTCATTACCCCATCCCCGTAGAGACGGTGCCTGCTCCCAGACTACCAATAACCAGCAAAAATCTATTTAAGCATAAAAATTCAAAAAGAAAAAATAATATAGCACCTTCAACTGCACCACAGACTAAAACAGTTAAATGTGGTCTATTAAACATTAGGTCTCTCTCTTCTAAGTCCCTGTTGGTAAATGATATAATAATTAATCAACATATTGATTTATTCTGCCTTACAGAAACCTGGTTACAGCAGGATGAATATGTTAGTTTAAATGAGTCAACACCCCCGAGTCACACTAACTGTCAGAATGCTCGTAGCACGGGCCGGGGCGGAGGATTAGCAGCAGTCTTCCATTCCAGCTTATTAATTAATCAAAAACCCAGACAGAGCTTTAATTCATTTGAAAGCTTGACTCTTAGTCTTGTCCATCCAAATTGGAAGTCCCAAAAACCAGTTTTATTTGTTATTATCTATCGTCCACCTGGTCGTTACTGTGAGTTTCTCTGTGAATTTTCAGACCTTTTGTCTGACTTAGTGCTTAGCTCAGATAAGATAATTATAGTGGGCGATTTTAACATCCACACAGATGCTGAGAATGACAGCCTCAACACTGCATTTAATCTATTATTAGACTCTATTGGCTTTGCTCAAAAAGTAAATGAGTCCACCCACCACTTTAATCATATCTTAGATCTTGTTCTGACTTATGGTATGGAAATAGAAGACTTAACAGTATTCCCTGAAAACTCCCTTCTGTCTGATCATTTCTTAATAACATTTACATTTACTCTGATGGACTACCCAGCAGTGGGGAATAAGTTTCATTACACTAGAAGTCTTTCAGAAAGCGCTGTAACTAGGTTTAAGGATATGATTCCTTCTTT
This sequence comes from Thalassophryne amazonica, assembly GCF_902500255.1. Classification (NCBI taxonomy): domain Eukaryota; kingdom Metazoa; phylum Chordata; class Actinopteri; order Batrachoidiformes; family Batrachoididae; genus Thalassophryne; species Thalassophryne amazonica. The sequence continues at coordinate 100,946,452 of NC_047103.1, forward strand.
ATGTTCTCTAATTCCATATACCAACACAGTGCAGAGTAGCTACCTAAACTCTGTATGTGAGATAGAGTATCTCGTCAATAGTTTTACATCCTCATTGAAGACAACTTTGGATGCTGTAGCTCCTCTAAAAAAGAGAGCTTTAAATCAGAAGTGCCTGACTCCATGGTATAACTCACAAACTCGTAGCTTAAAGCAGATAACCCGTAAGTTGGAGAGGAAATGGCGTCTCACTAATTTAGAAGATCTTCACTTAGCCTGGAAAAAGAGTCTGTTGCTCTATAAAAAATCCCTCCGTAAAGCTAGGACATCTTTCTACTCATCACTAATTGAAGAAAATAAAAACAACCCCAGGTTTCTTTTCAGCACTGTAGCCAGGCTGACAAAGAGTCAGAGCTCTATTGAGCTGAGTATTCCATTAACTTTAACTAGTAATGACTTCATGACTTTCTTTGCTAACAAAATTTTAACTATTAGAGAAAAAATAACTCATAACCATCCCAAAGACGTATCGTTATCTTTGGCTGCTTTCAGTGATGCCGGTATTTGGTTAGACTCTTTCTCTCCGATTGTTCTGTCTGAGTTATTTTCATTAGTTACTTCATCCAAACCATCAACATGTTTATTAGACCCCATTCCTACCAGGCTGCTCAAGGAAGCCCTACCATTATTTAATGCTTCGATCTTAAATATGATCAATCTATCTTTGTTAGTTGGCTATGTACCACAGGCTTTTAAGGTGGCAGTAATTAAACCATTACTTAAAAAGCCATCACTTGACCCAGCTATCTTAGCTAATTATAGGCAAATCTCCAACCTTCCTTTTCTCTCAAAAATTCTTGAAAGGGTAGTTGTAAAACAGCTAACTGATCATCTGCAGAGGAATGGTCTATTTGAAGAGTTTCAGTCAGGTTTTAGAATTCATCATAGTACAGAAACAGCATTAGTGAAGGTTACAAATGATCTTCTTATGGCCTCGGATAGTGGACTCATCTCTGTGCTTGTTCTGTTAGACCTCAGTGCTGCTTTTGATACTGTTGACCATAAAATTTTATTACAGAGATTAGAGCATGCCATAGGTATTAAAGGCACTGCGTTGTGGTGGTTTGAATCATATTTGTCTAATAGATTACAATTTGTTCATGTAAATGGGGAATCTTCTTCACAGACTAAAGTTAATTATGGAGTTCCACAAGGTTCTGTGCTAGGACCAATTTTATTCACTTTATACATGCTTCCCTTAGGCAGTATTATTAGATGGTATTGCTTAAATTTTCATTGTTACGCAGATGATACCCAGCTTTATCTATCCATGAAGCCAGAGGACACACACCAATTAGCTAAACTGCAGGATTGTCTTACAGACATAAAGACATGGATGACCTCTAATTTCCTGCTTTTAAACTCAGATAAAACTGAAGTTATTGTACTTGGCCCCACAAATCTTAGAAACATGGTGTCTAACCAGATCCTTACTCTGGATGGCATTACCCTGACCTCTAGTAATACTGTGAGAAATCTTGGAGTCATTTTTGATCAGGATATGTCATTCAAAGCGCATATTAAACAAATATGTAGGACTGCTTTTTTGCATTTACGCAATATCTCTAAAATCAGAAAGGTCTTGTCTCAGAGTGATGCTGAAAAACTAATTCATGCATTTATTTCCTCTAGGCTGGACTATTGTAATTCATTATTATCAGGTTGTCCTAAAAGTTCCCTAAAAAGCCTTAAGTTAATTCAAAATGCTGCAGCTAGAGTACTGACGGGGACTAGAAGGAGAGAGCATATCTCACCCATATTGGCCTCTCTTCATTGGCTTCCTGTTAATTCTAGAATAGAATTTAAAATTCTTCTTCTTACTTATAAGGTTTTGAATAATCAGGTCCCATCTTATCTTAGGGACCTCGTAGTACCATATCACCCCAATAGAGCGCTTCGCTCTCAGACTGCAGGCTTACTTGTAGTTCCTAGGGTTTGTAAGAGTAGAATGGGAGGCAGAGCCTTCAGCTTTCAGGCTCCTCTCCTGTGGAACCAGCTCCCAATTCAGATCAGGGAGACAGACACCCTCTCTACTTTTAAGATTAGGCTTAAAACTTTATTTTTTGCTAAAGCTTATAGTTAGGGCTGGATCAGGTGACCCTGAACCATCCCTTAGTTATGCTGCTATAGACGTAGACTGCTGGGGGGTTCCCATGATGCACTGTTTCTTTCTCTTTTTGCTCTGTATGCACCACTCTGCATTTAGTCATTAGTGATCGATCTCTGCTCCCCTCCACAGCATGTCTTTTTCCTGGTTCTCTCCCTCAGCCCCAACCAGTCCCAGCAGAAGACTGCCCCTCCCTGAGCCTGGTTCTGCTGGAGGTTTCTTCCTGTTAAAAGGGAGTTTTTCCTTCCCACTGTAGCCAAGTGCTTGCTCACAGGGGGTCGTTTTGACCGTTGGGGTTTTACATAATTATTGTATGGCCTTGCCTTACAATATAAAGCGCCTTGGGGCAACTGTTTGTTGTGATTTGGCGCTATATAAAAAAATTGATTGATTGATTGATTGATATTCCTCATGCTTCATATTCCATGTGTTTGCTTGGCTCCCTGCTGCTGCAGGGCAGATCACATGTACTGTATAATCCATGTTGTCTTTGTTGCTGTGTTGAATTGATTACTTTATGTATGATTTTCACAGTGTTTTGTGTCTTTCCTCAGTTGTTCATGTGTGGTAATATTAGCTAAATATACTGTTTTTTTTTTTTCTGAAAAAAATGCAAGCCTCAGACATTGTTTTGCTGCAGTTGATAATGGCCCTTTATTTATTTACTCTAACATTACAGTACACAGTTGTTAGACATGACTATCACCTATTACATTCAGTGTACTTTACCTTGTGATTTATATCCCATCATCCTTCTCCTCACCCTTCCTGCAGGTTGTGGTCTGCTTTGGGTTGAATGGTCATTATGCTGATGCATCTCTGTAGTATCAAGGTTAGTGTCCCCCACCTCCCACCATATTTCTCTCTGTCTGGTTGCCACTGCCCAGCATGTCTGTAGGGTTCAGTGGGTTATTGAAGGTTGATGTCATGTCAGTGTACTGTGTATTTACAGTATATTTTGATGTATTTTTGGTATATGTGAACATATTCATGCCAAACAAACATTCAGAGGATTCATAGTCTCGCCCCGAGCCATCATCTCGACACATGTTGGTGAATATTGCAAACACAGCAACAGTGATTAAAAATTATTATTTGGTTAATCACAACAAAATGCAATAAAAAGAAGTACCTATACTTAGAAAATACTCAGTTATAAACACACTTGTACATATCTTGAGCATACAGACCAAGCTTATTGGTCACTACAACTTATAAATATATAAGATGTGCTTGAGATTCCGTCTGATAAATTGGCAGCTAATATAAACAGCAGTGATTTCACCTACATGTGAGTGCCGCTCTTGTGGTGACCTGTAGGAGGTGTTCTCATCTGTTTGTAGCCTAGATTTTCTGCGTCTTTGTTTATAAACTATCAGGTTTTTATTAGTTTGTGTAAGGATGTTCTGCCATGCTTATCAAGCCTAACAATGAAGATATTCTCCTTCCGACTCTGGCAGTTGCGCTGAACATCACTCAGGTTTGTTTGTCAAGAAAGGTAGGATCCAATATACAAGGGACTTTCTCCTGGGATTTAAATCAAGCATTTGCATAGTGGACCTAAGCAGCTTAGCTAGTCGTGGAGTGTCTGATCATTCTGACCTTTTCGTCGATGTCAGTGCTCCGACACAAAGTTTTAGGCATCTTACTACTCCTGGTAAACAAACCAGAAAGAGAGGGAAAATGGGCGGAGTGTGGCAACGACTAAGAAAATTAGTGAAAATGAAACGTCTTCCCTTACCAATATTGCTGGCTAAGGTTCAACCTTAAAGAATAAGACTGATGAACAGCAAATGTGTGTGGCCTCTATACACAAGTTCAGGGACGTTTGTGTGATGGCTTTCACCGAGACGTGGCTGACAGACACTGATCTGGAGCCTACCGTGGACATGGATGGTATTCGTGATTTTTGTGGAGCATGTTTTTGGCTGTCAAAAAAATCTTCCATGAATGTCACGCTCCACCCCCATTTCACCTCATGTCATGGAGGTTGCAACTGAGCGTGTTGATCCGTTTTGATTAGTGGTGATCCTTAATAGAGCGTGATAGCGTTCTTCTCTGACGTGCGCATAATTAAACCCTGCTGCACCACATTCAGTGTCATTGCTGCAGTATGCTGAGGAAGGACAGTGACGCCAAGTCGGCTAAAAGTTTCATTCCAATGCTCCTCAATGTGCTCCTGCAGGTGTTCCACCTGCTGCTGCTGCTGTGCCTGATGTTTGGCTAAACGAGTGAGACGAGAGCCACGTGGAGTCACACATATGGCTTTCTCCGTCTCCTCCTCCTCTCTGCGCTACTTGATGCCACAGAGCCCAACTAAGCATGCAGTCACAAAGTTCTTCTGCTGTGGATTTTGAGGAGCAAACTGGAGCGAACTGAATTGTTCAGCAGCTGATGGATGAATATGGGTGTGTGTGTGGAGAGAATTCGCCTCATTCACAACGATGCGCTGTTCCGTGCAATAGAGCGGAACAGTGTTGAAATGTTGAAATGACTAAATTAAAAAATGATTTCATCATGAGGTTTATGTCACATTAACAATTACATTGCAGTCATTGTTAAATTATCTCCAGTTGCATTATAATAAACATTTGTATTTATTTACAGTGTCTGTTTTTCTGGTTGAAATGAGATATGAATAATCTACCAGACTTAAAAAAAAATGTACAAATGCTATTTTATTTGTCTAAAAATAAATGTGCAGGTTTCCTTATGTTAAACAAGAAATCATTTAATATGAAATAACAGGTAAGTTATGGTTTTACTTTACAGATGAAGAAAGTTTTCTAAAGAAACTTTTATTTATTTATTTATTTTTTACTACTTTAATTACAAGTGTTATAAACTTTTTTTTTTTTTTACAGGAATCAGAAAATAATTTTGAGGTTAAAAAAAAAACATTTGCAAGGATTTTTCTTCAGAACACTGCTCTGAATAAATGAGCATTCCTGTGACACGTTTCTGTTTGTACAGATCAGTGGTTTCTGCCACTCATCTTCTGTGTTTTGGTCCGACACATCGTTTCTACTGGACAGAGCGAAGCTACGTCACAATTCAGAGTGGAAAAAGTTGGATTGGTTTGAACTTTGACCGTAGCAGCCTGTTGATAAGTGGCAACACGCACTCCCGGCAGAAGTGTCGGTTTAGCTCGGCTTTTGACGCGACACTTCTAATGCGTCTAAAAAGTGACACGTTTCATTAACAATAATGCTTTTTAGACCAATTTGTGAGGCCTCTGCTGCTTCCAAAGCCTGCGGTGTGAAAGGCCCATAACTGGTATCGCTCTGCCTCCCACACTGGCTACTACTGTTCCTCTCATTCTTTATTCATGTCCATGTTCATTATGACAGATTTACCTGTGTACTGTCCAAATGGATTGTGTCACTGCTTTTGGGGGGAAGGAATGTTTCTGTTGTTGTGTTTCTTGTGTTGTGTACAATGTTGTGGGAATCTGGTGGTGCTTTTAGATATCCTACTGCACAAATTTTCTTTTCTAAGGATAAATAAAGTGGAACTTGAACTTGGATATGAGCTACCTGCAAATAAATTGATAACAGTTCCAAACAGAACAATGGAAAAGACGGAAAATCAAGTGTGGGATGCAGCAATTCATATTCATATGTGGCCAGCCTCACTGATGCAGTAATTTTAAAAGAGCTCATTGTAAAGTTCACAAACATGATACCTTTTTATTCTGAAATGTTAACCAAAAAGTTTAGTCATCCATGTGTGTGCTGCAGCGTTGTCACTCTTTCTTTCTGCTGCCAGTAGTAGGACGTGTTGCCACCAAGCTAATTACAAAAGTTGAAGTTTTATATGAATTTGTGTTGCTATTCAGTGAACATTCCATCTGGGAAATCTTACACTACCATTGTTGATTTGAAATCTGTACTTAGTGAAGTTTTATGAGATGTCGTCATTTGTTCAAAATCGAACAAATTTAAAAATTTAACATACTGAAGGCAGTCTGGCACAACACGTCAAAAAAGAAATCACTGAATGTGCAGAACTTCAACTGGCTCAAATTGTGGCTCTTACAACAGGTAAAAACATACCAAATCTTGAATTATTTATTATATTCTTCTTTGCTTAGGCCCATTGATGTGTACGGATGACCCATCATATGAAGAAAATGACCCATTACCTCAGGCACTACAGCCCTGGTCCCACCAAATAATGAAGAGTGAATAATGAACATGTTTTTTTTTTTTTTTTTGGTACGAATCCAGTTATTCAACAATCTTGGGAGAATAGTAGCTCTGAGAGGCCCTTAGAGGCAGAATATTTGGCGAACGTGGCTCATCTAATGTGGTGCTAATTTCAAGAAGTTCAAAATTTAGCAACAACAGCATGAGGCAGTTTGTGTATGAGGTACTACAAAGACAAGCGAGGATTTTAGAGGCATGTTTGCAGTGAGGATGAGGCTGGCAAAAGGCCATTATCCGAGCACCTGGCAGCTACGAGGACCGGAAAGGTTATTTTGGACAGGCTATTTTGGCTCAGCCCTCTTGCAGACGACAATTCCACCTGCTTTGTGTGCTGAACGCTGTATATAAAATTATTATTTTGTAGCAGATTAATTATTTTCTGTCAGTTTGGATGTTGAAAACACCACTAATCGCTTCTGGAATCACAGAGGACATTTCATTTGCAGCTTTTTTCCTTTCTGTCTCTCATGGAGAATGTATTTGGAACAGCCTAAAAGGTAAATTATTTGTAATGTTTATATTGTAATTGCTTGGTAAAACAGTTGCATGTTCATTCGTTCTTTATAAGCAGCTGTAAAAGTATGTTGATAATAGATTTGACATCTTGTTATAATGGATCAGATGAGGTGTGTTCTGTGCATGCTGATGCAATGACTGGCAGTCAAGACGAGCATTTAGGCAGAACATGAGTTTGCAAAAGAGCAATTTTACAGACCATAACAGATGAACACAAAGTTAAAAGTTGGATTATCGTGTCAAAATTGCTGTAAGGTGCGGAAGAAATAAAGCCAGTGAGAAGAAGCACAGGGGTGACTGTCCAGGAACCCATGATTTGGTTCTAGCTGGTCTATGGATGTGTGTTGAGTTGTGGGGGTGTTTTTTTGTTGTTTTTTGGGAAGTGATCCACACAGTTGCGGGTGTATATAATTATAGTGGCCACCTCATGTGTTTTTTTTTTTGGTCAGCTGGGTGAACGTGTAGAACTGCTGCATTTAATGACTCTGGACTGCAGTACACCCACTGGACTGTGCAGGAGCATCTTTTTTTGGACTGCGTTTAAAAAAAATGTGACAACATCTTGAATAGATGCTGTGAATTGAAAACCCACACTTTAAAGGGACCAAGTGTGGCAGGGCTGGAGGTTTGGACCAAACCCATGCCTAAATGTGCACATTTCATGGCGCTACATGGATCATATGTGGCTTGATGTGGATCTTATGCGGTGACATGGGCCATTCGAGGCTGGACAGGGCTCAAATGACAGGTCAGTGTGGCTCATTAGAGGCTGATATCTGGCACATGGTACTTAGATGCACATAGACGCTTCTTCACAGCAGATACATGATAGATTTATACCTGGATCATTAGTCGAATAATCACTGACAAATACATATGTGGCTCATTATTCATGGCATTATTTGGTAGGACCGAGGCTTAAGGGTCCATTGAAAATTAAGTTTAATTTCAATCTGCATCATTTCATGTTATATATGTTAGGGGAAATATTTGTTTATGCTAAAATATTGGTCATTATTATCACTTTACCGAGGCGTTGCTAGGCCGGTAGTGTAGATTTACGTCAACGCTATCTGGCTATACCTGCCCGCTGTGCGTAAACAAATGACGTCATAGTGCACAGCCCAAGAACTGTCCGCAGAGGAAAACAAAAAGGCGAGAAGTGCGTGTTGCTCCCAATACGGATGATTTTCTCATGGATAGTCCAACAAAGAACAGCAGCCAAAGCAGCCAGCTTGACGAGGACGCACTGGCGAATTTGGAGAGCAGCACGGTACCAGCTAACACGACAAAATCCACCGAGTTTGGAATGTGCAAGTTCCGTGACTGGCTCGTGCGGCACAATATTGAATGGCACCTGGATGCTGTTACACCACCAGAACTAAATGAGACGCTGCAGCACTATTATGCTGAGGTGAAGAGTAAAAAGCCGGGTAAATCGCTCACCCCATCTACACTGACTCAGCTAAGGGCAGCCATTCAACAGACCGTGAGCTCTGCACCTTACAGCAGGGATTTTAATGTTATCAAAGATGGCGCCTTCACCACAGCCAACAAGATGTTCGTTACTTGATGCAAGTTATATTTTGCACAGGGAAACAAGAAGCCAATGCACAAACCTCCTATTGGTGAGTTGGACATGGAGAAAATTGGAAAATATTTTTATTCATGGCATTCTGATCCCATTGTACTAATTGAGCGCAACTGGTTAAATCGCTGTTATTTTTTTGGCTGACGTGGCCGTGAGGGGTGGGCCACCATGACTAAGGACACATTTACTACTGCAACGGATGATCCTCAGACTTGATTGTGAGGATCTCTACTGGCCTCTACTGGTGGTTGTCTCTCACTGCGGTATTGTATCACTTCCTGTTCCGGAGCACAGCGGTGTTTTTCTGTATCTGTTAGCTGTTTAATCTGCGCAGTTAGATTGATCTAGTTATCTAGATTACGATTTGTTTCCCAGTGTAATCTTTACGTGCCTTAACTAAAGCACTCCTTCTGCTGAATCACCTCTAAATTATTTACACATTATTCACTTTGCGTGTTTTTAGGAATCCGCTAGCTTAGCGCAGCTACTAGCTCTTAGCCGATTTAGCATGGCGGCTTCTCCTGTCTCTCCCGCACTTTTCTGCTCTGGGTGTGAAATGTTTAGTTATTCCTCGGCCTCCTTTAGCAGTAATGGTACTTGTAATAAGTGTAGCTTATTTGTAGCTTTGGAGGCCAGGCTGGGCGAATTGGAGACTCGGTTCCGCACCGTGGAAAATTCTACAGCTAGCCACGCCCCTGTAGTCGGTGCGGACCAAGGTAGCTTAGCCGCCGTTAGTTCCCCCCTGGCAGATCCCGAGCAGCCGGGAAAGCAAACCGACTGGGTGACTGTGAGGAGGAAGCACAGCCCTAAACAGAAGCCCCGTGTACACCGCCAACCCGTTCACATTTCTAACCGTTTTTCCCCACTCGGCGACACACCCGCCGAGGATCAAACTCTGGTTATTGGCGACTCTGTTTTGAGAAATGTGAAGTTAGCGACACCAGCAACCATAGTCAGTTGTCTTCCGGGGGCCAGAGCAGGCGACATTGAAGGAAATTTGAAACTGCTGGCTAAGGCTAAGCGTAAATTTGGTAAGATTGTAATTCACGTCGGCAGTAATGACACCCGGTTACGCCAATCGGAGGTCACTAAAATTAACATTAAATCGGTGTGTAACTTTGCAAAAACTATGTCGGACTCTGTAGTTTTCTCTGGGCCCCTCCCCAACCGGACCGGGAGTGACATGTTTAGCCGCATGTTCTCCCTGAATTGCTGGCTGTCTGAGTGGTGTCCAAAAAATGAGGTGGGCTTCATAGATAATTGGCAAAGCTTCTGGGGAAAACCTGGTCTTGTTAGGAGAGACGGCACCCATCCCACTTTGGATGGAGCAGCTCTCATTTCTAGAAATCTGGCCAATTTTCTTAAATCCTCCAAACCGTGACTATCCAGGGTTGGGACCAGGAAGCAGAGTTGTAGTCTTACACTCCTCTCTGCAGCTTCTCTCCCTCTGCCATCCCCTCACTACCCCATCCCCGTAGAGACGGTGTCTGCTCCCAGACCACCAATAACCAGCAAAAATCTATTTAAGCATAAAAATTCAAAAAGAAAAAATAATATAGCACCTTCAACTGCACCACAGACTAAAACAGTTAAATGTGGTCTATTAAACATTAGGTCTCTCTCTTCTAAGTCCCTGTTGGTAAATGATATAATTGATCAACATATTGATTTATTCTGCCTTACAGAAACCTGGTTACAGCAGGATGAATATGTTAGTTTAAATGAGTCAACACCCCCGAGTCACACTAACTGTCAGAACGCTCGTAGCACGGGCCGGGGCGGAGGATTAGCAGCAATCTTCCATTCCAGCTTATTAATTAATCAAAAACCCAGACAGAGCTTTAATTCATTTGAAAGCTTGACTCTTAGTCTTGTCCATCCAAATTGGAAGTCCCAAAAACCAGTTTTATTTGCTATTATCTATCGTCCACCTGGTCGTTACTGTGAGTTTCTCTGTGAATTTTCAGACCTTTTGTCTGACTTAGTGCTTAGCTCAGATAAGATAATTATAGTGGGCGATTTTAACATCCACACAGATGCTGAGAATGACAGCCTCAACACTGCATTTAATCTATTATTAGACTCTATTGGCTTTGCTCAAAAAGTAAATGAGTCCACCCACCACTTTAATCATATCTTAGATCTTGTTCTGACTTATGGTATGGAAATAGAAGACTTAACAGTATTCCCTGAAAACTCCCTGCTGTCTGATCATTTCTTAATAACATTTACATTTACTCTGATGGACTACTCAGCAGTGGGGAATAAGTTTCATTACACTAGAAGTCTTTCAGAAAGCGCTGTAACTAGGTTTAAGGATATGATTCCTTCTTTATGTTCTCTAATGCCATATACCAACACAGTGCAGAGTAGCTACCTAAACTCTGTAAGTGAGATAGAGTATCTCGTCAATAGTTTTACATCCTCATTGAAGACAACTTTGGATGCTGTAGCTCCTCTGAAAAAGAGAGCTTTAAATCAGAAGTGCCTGACTCCATGGTATAACGCACAAACTCGTAGCTTAAAGCAGATAACCCGTAAGTTGGAGAGGAAATGGCGTCTCACTAATTTAGATCTTCACTTAGCCTGGAAAAAGAGTCTGTTGCTCTATAAAAAAGCCCTCCGTAAAGCTAGGACATCTTTCTACTCATCACTAATTGAAGAAAATAAGAACAACCCCAGGTTTCTTTTCAGCACTGTAGCCAGGCTGACAAAGAGTCAGAGCTCTATTGAGCTGAGTATTCCATTAACTTTAACTAGTAATGACTTCATGACTTTCTTTTCTAACAAAATTTTAACTATTAGAGAAAAAATTACTCATAACCATCCCAAAGACGTATCGTTATCTTTGGCTGCTTTCAGTGATGCCGGTATATGGTTAGACTCATTCTCTCTGATTGTTCTGTCTGAGTTATTTTCATTAGTTACTTCATCCAAACCATCAACATGTTTATTAGACCCCATTCCTACCAGGCTGCTCAAGGAAGCCCTACCATTATTTAATGCTTCGATCTTAAATATGATCAATCTATCTTTGTTAGTTGGCTATGTACCACGGGCTTTTAAGGTGGCAGTAATTAAACCATTACTTAAAAAGCCATCACTTGACCCAGCTATCTTAGCTAATTATAGGCCAATCTCCAACCTACCTTTTCTCTCAAAAATTCTTGAAAGGGTAGTTGTAAAACAGCTAACTGATCATCTGCAGAGGAATGGTCTATTTGAAGAGTTTCAGTCAGGTTTTAGAATTCATCATAGTACAGAAACAGCATTAGTGAAGGTTACAAATGATCTTCTTATGGCCTCGGACAGTGGACTCATCTCTGTGCTTGTTCTGTTAGACCTCAGTGCTGCTTTTGATACTGTTGACCATAAAATTTTATTAGAGATTAGAGCATGCCATAGGTATTAAAGGCACTGCGCTGCGGTGGTTTGAATCATATTTGTCTAATAGATTACAATTTGTTCATGTACATGGGGAATCTTCTTCACAGACTAAGGTTAATTATGGAGTTCCACAAGGTTCTGTGCTAGGACCAATTTTATTCACTTTATACATGCTTCCCTTAGGTAGTATTATTAGACGGTATTGCTTAAATTTTCATTGTTACGCAGATGATACCCAGCTTTATCTATCCATGAAGCCAGAGGACACACACCAATTAGCTAAACTGCAGGATTGTCTTACAGACATAAAGACATGGATGACCTCTAATTTCCTGCTTTTAAACTCAGATAAAACTGAAGTTATTGTACTTGGCCCCACAAATCTTAGAAACATGGTGTCTAACCAGATCCTTACTCTGGATGGCATTGCCCTGGCCTCTAGTAATACTGTGAGAAATCATGGAGTCATTTTTGATCAGGATATGTCATTCAAAGCGCATATTAAACAAATATGTAGGACTGCTTTTTTGCATTTACGCAATATCTCTAAAATCAGAAAGGTCTTGTCTCAGAGTGATGCTGAAAAACTAATTCATGCATTTATTTCCTCTAGGCTGGACTATTGTAATTCATTATTATCAGGTTGTCCTAAAAGTTCCCTAAAAAGCCTTCAGTTAATTCAAAATGCTGCAGCTAGAGTACTGACGGGGACTAGAAGGAGAGAGCATATCTCACCCATATTGGCCTCTCTTCATTGGCTTCCTGTTAATTCTGAATAGAATTTAAAATTCTTCTTCTTACTTATAAGGTTTTGAATAATCAGGTCCCATCTTATCTTAGGGACCTCGTAGTACCATATCACCCCAATAGAGCGCTTCGCTCTCAGACTGCAGGCTTACTTGTAGTTCCTAGGGTTTGTAAGAGTAGAATGGGAGGCACAGCCTTCAGCTTTCAGGCTCCTCCCCTGTGGAACCAGCTCCCAATTCAGATCAGGGAGACAGACACCCTCTCTACTTTTAAGATTAGGCTTAAAACTTTCCTTTTTGGTAAAGCTTATAGTTAGGGCTGGATCGGGTGACCCTGAACCATCCCTTAGTTATGCTGCTATAGACGTAGACTGCTGGGGGGTTCCCATGATGCACTGTTTCTTTCTCTTTTTGCTCTGTATGCACCACTCTGCATTTAATCTTTAGTGATCGATCTCTGCTCCCCTCCACAGCATGTCTTTTTCCTGGTTCTCTCCCTCAGCCCCAACCAGTCCCAGCAGAAGACTGCCCCTCCCTGAGCCTGGTTCTGCTGGAGGTTTTTTCCTGTTAAAAGGGAGTTTTTCCTTCCCACTGTAGCCAAGTGCTTGCTCACAGGGGGTCGTTTTGACCGTTGGGGTTTTACATAATTATTGTATGGCCTTGCCTTACAATATAAAGCGCCTTGGGGCAACTGTTTGTTGTGATTTGGCGCTATATAAAAAAAATTGATTGATTGATTGATTGATAGTGGTCAGGAATATGTATATATGCAGACAATGGAAGTCACCAAGAACCACCAGGGTGGTAACAAGCAAGCAGAACAAGACTATTGTCAGATACCGCTTTTTTGGACACACGGCACACGCTCACCCTCCGATGAATGTGTTTGTGTACAAAACCAGCTCTCCGTGTCTGGGGTCCGACCTTCGTTTCTCCACGGGTATTACCCGGCAGGGCTGCACAAAGGCTGTTCAAGCTGGTGGTGAGGAGATTCGTCTAGCCGCTCACTGCCTCCATCCGGACGTCCACCCCGCTGACGCTGATCTCGCACCCCGGTCGAATAGCCTTCTCTGGAACCAGGATGCGAACCGGCCACGCCCATTAACGGCAGCTCTCCTCTTATGGATCAGGGCTCTTGGAATGTTGCTAGATTTTGAATTTAGTGACTCGTACAGCGAGTCCCCAGGATGTGTTATTTTCATTAAAAAACCAGACTAACCTTTTAGAGCCTTTTTGATGTTGTACACCCAATAAACTTTAACTTTTACACCTTAAGAAGCACTTTAACTGCATGATTGGAAATTTATTGCAGGTTTTGCAAGTGCCAACAACATAATCAAAATAGGTTATATGATGATAATTTCACAACAGTAATTCAAGTATAATTAGAATATTTAATTCAATAATTCTGTCTGATCTTACTTTGACTGGGACTGGATTGACTTCTTAACAATTTTTCTAGGAGTGAGGGAAGGAGGTTTTTGAGGTTAAAGTCCCCAGCTCAAAGAACTTGATTTCCTCTTCATCAGCTATTAATCATTAGCTGACCACGATCCTTGTGTGATGTTGTAATCCTTCAGGAAGTTAATCCACATAAGAGTTTATTCCTTCTTCAATCAACCAAAAGTTGATCTAATCCATTCTGGTATGCTGTGATGTTCCTTGAGAGAGAAAACGTTGAACATTCCCCACTCAGACTTAAGGCCAGTGATTATTCTCCAATGCTCTGCTACTCCGTGACTGGACGGCCTGAGTGGGAGTTGAAAACTCTCTCAAATGATCTCTTATGGCTCCAATCCTCTCACTCCACGATTCCAATTGCTGCTCACAAGATGGTCAAGTCTTGTGATCTCCTCATAGCAGAGGAGAAGTGGCAACAGCACCTCTCCCTGGAAGAATAACCCCGTTTTCTGGTGTTTCACAGTTTATATATGTGCTTGACTCTTGTTGTCTTCAGATGATCTTGGTTACCATGGGGACGCTGTTGACTCAAAACCTCCTCCCTTCTCTTTCCCTTACTGGAAATCTTCTGCAGCTCCTTACCAGTAACTTATTGCTCAAGTTCCTCTTTTCTGTTAACACTTCAGCTTTTCTGAGAATTCATTCTTTTAAATCATTTCTTTAGAATCACATCAATCATATTCAATCATTTCATTACAACTCTCTTTTACATAAAACAATTCATATGATCATATACAAACATTTTCATTCCCTATTATTCATTTCATATTTTACCAACATCTTAATCATTTGATCAGTTGTTTATCATCAGCTTTTCTTGCCTTGCTTGCAACATCTTCACTTCCTCTTTTCCTCTGACTCTGCACTCTTTATGAAAAACAACTCATATAATCATTCATTTCACTTATTTGTAACATACTTTTTCTAATCAACTCTTAATTTTAACACATTAATACTTCATTTAATCATACTTGTCATGTTAGAATCATTTTTAGACATTACTTTTAAACACATTAATCCTTCATTTGATCATACTTGTCATGTTAGAATCATTCTTAGATATATTCCATCGTCTTCACCACTGAGTTCATTCTGTGGGCCTCACTTACTTCTGTAAGGTACCAAACACTGTGCAGTTTAATCCAACAGCATGTATATTAATCCCATGGCACGTATTATATTCCAAGATGAAAACAAGCCGAAAGCAACCTTAAAGTCAACTTTCCTGACACCCCCTCCATGACTTGAAGCTCTGCCGATCTCTGTATACCTCCATAAAAACATCCTCGTCGTCGTCGACAGGGTGAAGGGTGACCACTTCTTTTTCATCCACCATCGGAGACAGAACAGGAGGAGCTGGAGTTGAACGACACTAATCCAGCACCACGTACTCCTCTCCGCCCACCTTTAGATTGCTGTCGGCGTCAGAAGGCTGCTCGTCCAGTAGTGGTGATTGTGATAGTAATCCCAATGGAGACGGAGTTGCCTCATATTCCTGAGATGATAATCCGTCAGGGAACGATGGTGCGCATGGTGAAGTGGGGGTGACGGGTGTATAACACGATGTAATTGGTGTAGATGGCCGTGGTGATGTATCCTTCGTTTGAGGTGAAGCTTCAGCGTGAATATCCTCAGGCTCGGGCTGTTGAAGGTGTTCATCCAGGAACACCTGCGTGAGGGCCTCCAAACACCAGTTCATATCCTCTGTTTGCACTCCAACCTCCGCAGTGCACTGTGGAGCTGAGCGTGGAACTGGTGGTAATGACGATCGGCAAGATGAGCTGTGGCAAGATGAGCTGTGGAGAATCTTACTCCCGTAGGATACATCCACATTTTGGTAAACACGGGGCAATACATATATCCTTCTGGAGACACTATAGTGTCAGATCGTATTTGATCACTCAAGAGAGAATGCCAGATCATGTCTGCCTCAATCTCAATTTTTATGTATGCATCTGATGGTAGCTGAGGCAGAAAAGATGTATCCTTCCGTCCCACTATTCCTCGTGCCACTTGAACAGCGAAGTTGCTGCTATAACACGTCGGGCACCACAGAGTCGGTGTTATCTCCCAGAAGTAGAGCGCTTGTTCCAGGGTGGCTTGACAATGAATACATCTTATATTCCCCTATAGCGTAAGAGGAAACATTAGTCTTTTAACTATTATATTGCAAGCAAGCAAAAGTGTTCGTCGGGATTATTCAGATGTACGCCAGAGCCGCCTCATGATCACCATAGGAGAGTGGGACTGTGATGACGTTCCCATTCCCGCTGTAGCTGAAGGAGCTGTACGTGGGAAGCAAGCATCATAGGTTGTAAACCATAACAGCAGGAGTAGTTGACTAACCATGTTGGGACATGTCCAGCTCTCCACAAGTTCTCTTATACTCACTCGATTGGTAAGCACTGAAAGCCGAGATAGGCATGTCCAAACTTGTCCTCTAACATTCTGAAACGGAGGTGTTCCTTTGTCTCGCTTCATCAGCGAATCGGTCGTGATGCGCGAAGCCTCCGCCCGGCTTTCCATGACAAAATCTCTCGTTAAAAGTGAAATCTGCCAGAAAATGGCTGATGTCCAGCTCTTGTGATAACCAGAGAAAGAGCACATGACGGTCTCGTATCCACAGAGCCATCAGCTTAGAAATGATCCAGTGGTTTGTGCCGCGACGTCGTAGCTCAGAGCGCGGCGCACCGACCGTCCTTAAAGCGGTCCTTAAAGCTGTAGTTAAAGTTCTTATTCTCTGTGAAGCCCGTAAAATTTTCACAGAAAGCCAGATAAATTTTTTCAAATAGTTTCCAGGTGCCTGTCTCTAACAGCTTCTGAAAAAATTCTGATGGAAAAAAGTCCTTTTCATTCCGCCATTTACAGACAATGAAAATCCGACGAGGGGGCGGGACCACTCCTTCCACAAGGCGTGCTCACAGGCGAATGACGTCACCGACAGGCGTGGAAAAAAATCACGCATGCGCATGAGGGTTCAAGCATGTCTGACGTAAAAACATATGAATGAAATCCATATAGCTTTTAAAAAAAATAAAAAGGACCGTTACTTTATGGACACACCATGTAAAAGTCAGAATTCATACCAAAACACCAGTAACACAAGTAAGACACCTCCACAGTCTGATACACATATTCAATTTACCCTTAGCTTCACTTTCCATCCTTTGCTATTCTCATTGTCCATATCTACTATCACATAAGGTCTATAGAGTGCACAAACCTCACCTGAAGCTTTTTTTGCTTTTGAAAAAATGCTCTGATATCCATCACTGCACTGCAGGCTTGGTTTGCCACTTACTGCCAACAAATAAAAATACAAAATGAGTTTTATGATTTATGCCTTTTTTAGCAGGAATTTAAATTATTCATGTATTATCATGCTGTGCATTAAACTTTGTGGTAAAGTTTACTGTCTTAATTCTTAAATGCTTAGTTAAGGAGCTTAACTAAGCATTTAAGGTCAGATCTGTGTACATGGTATTTGATGTAGGAGAGTGATTTGTTCATGGAAGCTACACAGACTGAAGGGCCAGCACCATTTAGTAGCTGACATGAGGATTTAGCTGAAAAAAAAAAAAAAGACAACACCGAATCAATCTTACATTTGACCACGCACAGCGCGCACTAATTTGTAGAGCAATATACTGTGTTTTGCGATAGCTAGCTAGGTGAGTAAAATAAGCACTTTTCAGAAAGTTGCACTTGCTCTTCACATTCAGAGACATCAACTTTATGTCTCTGAATGGCTTTATTTTACAGATAAAAGCCTTCATGTTTCAAAAGTTTGCTCAAATAAGCCGCAAAGACGGTGTGAGAGTGACGAGTCTCTCATTCCCTCACAGAGAGAGGAGGAGCCAGCGAGAGAGGAGAGGAGAGAAAGAGAAAAAGAAGGGGAGAGAGAGGAGAGAGAGCGAGAGGGGAGGAAAAAGTGAACAGCAGACGCTACACGCTGTTAAAAAAAAAAGCAGCGAAGCAATTTTAATCAACGATCATCTTCACCACACAGCTCAGTGAAACAGTAACGTGTGAAAAATTGATTCAGAAAGTTTTTCATCCAGGATTTCATCATTAAAAAGAGCAGATTTACTCCTGTACTTCTTGCAGAAGTATTTTTTTTATTATTATTATTATTATTATTGTTTCTGCACCAGTGACACCAGATCAAATTACTTGTATGTGCAAACTTACTTGGCAATAAATTTTATTCTGATTTGACAATCAAATCAGTCCAGATTCCAGCTCTTGTTTAAACAAGCCAATTAGGGGTTATATTGTTTTTATAAAGTATGCAATCCCACTCAGAAATTAACTGTCAACATGACAGAAAAACTCTGTCTTACTGGATTAAAGGTACAGTGTGTCATTTTTGAAGAGGAGAGCAAATGTTATGTCCATCAAATATTAATGTGTTTTTAAACTTTTCAATGTTATTTATTTTATTAACTTAGACAGAAACATCCAAAAAAGAACTTTGATATTATAACATAAGTGTCATTTTGTGTCTATTATTCTTGCTTTCAGTGCATCTAAAACCAGTCAACAGCACCACTAGACTAAACATTTCTGGGGAGAACCCTGAGAGAAGTTGGCTGGATGACCATCTGATTTCCATGAAAATTTCCAGAAGTGACGAACAATCATAAAAACTTGGACCCATAACATTTTTTCACTCCATAAAACTTTCTGAACAACTTTAGACAATTTTTAAAATGACTTGGCCATGCTTGCCATCTCATCATTGAAATATAGAGTAAAAAAGTCAATTTTGAAAGTGAATGTTCTCAATTCTTGATACCTGTATTGCTATTCCCTGTGTACCAGAATTTAGGAAATATATTTTTCTAAATGTTTCTAGTGTCTGTAGCGTGGCATATTGGAGTGTAAATTAGCAAAGTGACCTTTTCCAGGGGTCAAAATACATTTTTAACCTACTTGCACTGGTGCTAGTAACAAAAAAATTACTTGCACCAAAAAAAGCACAACCAAAAGAGTCAGTCTTATATCAACCTTAAAACTCCTCCTCTGATGTATCAGACTGTTCTCTGGAGAGAGTTTGCCGCTGCTGCTGCTGCTCTCCCCTCAGTTTTTTATTTCCACGTGCGTGCGCGAACGAATCGTCCATGAAGATTATTTTATTTATTAACTACACAGATGTATAATAAAACAAATGGTGACTGATTTATAACACAATTATGACAGAGTTTCAGGGGAGAGAGAGCAAGGAACTACGGAGTCCTGGAAGTGTCATCTCAAAATGTTTTGCATGTGGAGAGAATGTGCGCACGTTTTATTATATTGTGCGCACGTTTTATCATATTGTGTGCTCATTTTATTATATTGGGTGCTTGTTTTATTATATTGTGCGCACGTTTTATGATATTGTGCGCACGTTTTAAGCATCGTTTGAGTAAAACAAGGGCACGATCTACTTAAACGTGGCCACAATTTGTAAAACGTGCACTCAAGATTGTCTTGACACATAAAGTTTGGCTATTAGCCAACAAACCAGGAGACAGTGTAATACATTTCCCCTTTAGAAATGGATCTGGTCAGAGTGTATCATCATGGTTTGGGTGCACAAGGACATTAATTAATTCATGGGCTCAATTAAAGGAAAACGTACATACAAATTATGGCCAGAAAAAAATAGCACTTTAAGTGACCTCTCCTGGGTTCCGTAAAGGAACAGCAGAACTAATCGTCCATGAAGATAATTTTATTAACTACACAGATGTATAATAAAACAAATGGTGACTGGTTTATAACACAATGATGACAGAGTTTCAGGGCAGAGAGAGAGCAACCGCAGCCAGCCAGTTTTTTTTTTCTTTTCTTTGTTTACATGTGCGTGTGAGAACACAATAAATAGAGCACAGCAACTCGCTCCGTGTGTGAGAGTCAGGGAAGATGAAGACAACACACTGGAAATTATTTTTTTCCTTATTTATTCCTTTATTGGTTTATTTTACTGGTGCTTAAAGTTGATAAAATTTGGATAAAGTTACTTGCACCATTGCAAGTGCATTATGAAATTACATGCACCGCTCGAATAATACGTGCACAAACTAGCACATGCACATACTATTTCGAGCCCTGTTTTCTGAGGGAATGTCAAATTCCCTAGTTACTGTCTGTAATGAGCTGTCTCAGAGAAAATCATGCGGGGTGGTGGCAACTCCGATTCTGATGAAAACACGACAAAAGTTAAAGTGAGCCAACTTTTTATGTACGCGTTACGTATTGTGTATCTCAGTAAAAAGTGATAATAATGCAAATAACATGCGTTTGTCGTGCGGTATGCATTTTCTGAGTCCCTCCGTCCATGCCATTGCCCGCAATGACAGATATTTGCCCTCGTCTAACTCGGGTGAATATCTGTCATTTTGGGCAACTGGGCATGAACGCCTGGCCTCTGAAAATGCATACCGCCCTCCAAAAGCATGTTATTGTATTATTATTTGTCTGATCATAACGATTCCAAATGCCATAGAACCATACGGATAAAAGGTGCAATTTATATTCCAATGCAAGTAATATGTGATTTTTTTTCTTCAAGAGGCATTTTTAACAGGTGTGACTTATACTCCAGAAAATACAGTACTGTTCCATTAAAATGACCCATTACTGTTTCTCCTCTCATCCATACCATGATACAATACAATTTGAATACATCTCCAATGCTTCTGACCTTACGTCCCTTCTAATTAGTGTATATCTACCTTGCTCCGAGTCATACTGCTAACATTTTAAGTCCCAACTCTCACTTTCACACACTAAATTTCCTCCTCCTTCTATTCCTTCTGGATAAACTACTTCTTCCTCACCCAGTAATAGCCTAATTTGTGCATGCACCCTGTTTGACAACAGCACCGGTAGTAACCCAGGCCTCAACTGGTCTGGATCTGGTATGGAAATTTGATTTGTAATCTGCATCCTTGATTTGGCAAAATTTATGCCAGACATCCTTCCTGATGTAACATGACTCCGCATTTGTCTGGGCTTGGAAATATGAGAAAGAAATAGCAAACAAAAGTAAGTGCAAGAATCACTGCAGGTTTTCCTTATTTGCATTTTCCATACTGTCAGGTCGGACGGCTGTCTGGCAACCGTAGAGACTGGACCCGCAAAGCAGACTCCCAGACTTGGGGTAGGAGCAGGAAAAAGCATGGTATTTATTCCAGGGTTAGGTTCAGTGCACAGGTGGTCAAGCAGTGGAGCAGAGGTACAATTGGGATCGGACAAAATGCAGTCATGATCAAGCAGGGGTCAAGACACTAGCAAACACAGTAATCAAAGACGAGGCAAAAGGCGTGGTCGAGGAGAACAGAGCAATAATCCGTGCATGGCTTAACAAAAACAGGACTGAGAACAAAAAGCTGGAATGTGTGCAAGAAGCGACAACAAAGTGGCGGTGAGCTGTGAGATTGTGATGGTTTAAATGAGCAAACGAAAATTAGGGTAATGTGAAGCAGGTGTCAATTTGGTGCATGTGAAGGAACAATCTAGAAAGCGGCGTGGCTAGTGGGCAAATCATATACATGGACAAGATAGTGGGGAAGGGACTGCACAAAGTGGAGTGATGTCTGATACTAAGATATGTGAACAGGTGCGGAGAGTGTGAGTGAATGGAAACACTAAACTGACTGAATCAAAGTGATGGCAGGTGCAGGGCGTGGAGTGAACATAATTAGCTGGGCGTGAGGAATAACAGGGAACAATGAACAGAGCTAAAACAGAATATAATATTTCTATGAACAGGAATTAAAATCAGACATGAGCATGAGAGCTGAACATGGAAAAATAAGAACGTAAACACTAAGACAAAAATAACTGGAAATGACAAATGACTGAAGAATACAATAAAGAGAACCAGATGACAAAATCAACAAGCAAAGACTAAATAATAAACCAAAAGCAAAATCCAGTATTAAAGTACAACAGAAAATAACAGAAATGAGAACAGCAAAAATAAACAGATGACCACTAAATGATAAACAATAAAAACACAACCTGGCAGAACTAGAATGGAACTGACTATGGCAGAAGTATAAAAGTAACAAAGAAACAAAGTGGCAAAGCAAAATGGAACATAGAATGACGAAAATAAATGACTAATAAAGCAAAGCTGGGGCAGACGAGGGGCAAAATAAAGAGGGAACAACAGAACCAAAGCCCTGATCAGGGCCGGGCATGACACATACAATCCATACTTTTTTTCTGATTTTGGGTTGTAATTCCAGATTTAGTTCCCTATCTTTACCAGTTTGGCATACGAGGTCTGTTAGAAAAGTATCCGACCTTTTTTTTTTCTTCAAAAACCATATGGATTTGAATCACGTGTGATTGCATCAGCCAAGCTTCAACCTTTGTGCGCATGCGTGAGTTTTGTCATGCCTGTCGGTTGCGTCATTCGCCTGTGAGCAGGCTTTGTGTGAGCACTGGTCCACCCCTCTCATCGTTTTTTATTGCAAATAAATGTCTGAACAATTTGGAGCTTTGCTGCATCAATTTTTTTCCAGAAACTGTGAGAGACCTCCAGGTGGACACCGTTCGGAAAATTACTATGGCTTTCAGGGACGATTTTATGGGGATTACACAGATTAAGGACTGATCCAGACGGTTTAAAGACCGCCCACAACTGCTGAGAGCGCGCCGCGCTCCAAGCGCCGATCGACAGGCTCAAACCCTGCTGAAACAACCAGATCATTTCCAATGTGAAGGCTTTGTTGATCCGGGACGTCGTCTGACTTTCACAAAAAGGCATAAGGCGTGGATATCAGCACTTTTTCGGCACATTCCACTGTTACAGGAGTTTTTTTCATGGAAAGAAATGTGGAGGGACGCGCCACGGAGCCGTTCATAACGTGGCACAAAACCACCTCCGTGTTGGTCTCACAGGACGGCTTTCAGGTGGATTTCAGATGGCTCTCGGTTGCTTTTCAGTCATGTGATTATCCGAGAAATTGAGCATGAGCTGGACATGCCCCAACATGTCCCGTGAGGCTTCATCACGGTGTTGCCCACGACGCGTGGAATTCCGCTCCTCTTTCCATGACAAAAACTAACAGTGGAATGTGCCGTTCATTTCTAAATTGGACGCTTTTGAAATTTAATGAAAATGCACATTTAAGCTTAATAGTGTGACAACATAGTCTCACTTTTCTTTGGGAAATCAAGATTGTAATTTTGATAATATGATCTTAAAATATCACAGTGATTATTTAAATATTTGCTGACCTTCCTTCTTTCAACAGTATTTTTTATACAGCTTGTACCAAAGTGTCTTTTCACACACTTTATCCAGGTGGATCAGTCAGGAGTTGTGTGTTTCTAAACCAGGAGAACCCTTTTCCATATTCTTTTGCCACATGTTGTCTTGCAGAATTTGTACCAGAATCGGTTCCTGGGATTGGCAGCTATGGCCTCCCCGACCCGCAGCAATCAAACACGCCAGCGCTGTAAGGATGTGTTTCGTCTCAGCTTCAGTCCAGAAACCTATGCTGTCACAGAGCTGAACCAGGAAGCCTTCATGCTGGGGCTGTCACGGTCCACCAGTGACAATGATCTAGTCTCTCCAGATGCCCGCTCCACCCTCACCATCAGCTCCTCCTACTATACCATAGGCCAGTCTGAAGACCTGGTGATCACATGGGATATCAAGGAAGAAGTTGATGCTGGAGACTGGATTGGAATGTATCTTCTTGGTAAGAAAAATGTGCCATAATGGCATTTAACACATTCCTTACAATCTATGTAAGCACTTACATAGTAGGTGGGTATCACATACATTTTCATTTACTGAGCATTATTCAAATGTCACACTGTGGTTTTATCAATTGCACCACTCTCTTCAGGTGAAACTTTATCTGAGAACTTTCTGGACTATAAGAACAGAGGAATCAGTGGATCTCACAATGGACAGATCATTTGGAAAATTGACTCAAGCTCCCAATTCACCAACAGTAAGTAACAAACAAGACTCCATCTCTAAATGACTTTGAAAGTGGCACTGGAATTAGTTCAAACCATGACACTGGCTTAAAGTAATTATAACTGAAGTTATACTCTTCATTTGTGTGACTTTTGCTGTCTTGCATATTATTGTAATGATACTAAAGGAACACACCCAGACCAGACTGTCATTCCTCCACCAAGCACCAACAGTTTGATTTGACAATTGGGAAGAACTGAGAGCTGGTTTCAGTTTATGGAGAAAAATAACCTGCCTGTAAACCTGATTTTGGTCTGCACACAAAAAGGGTAAACTCATTCTAGAACAAACTTCACATTTTCCGCACATGTGCAAAGAGCAAATATACAAATCTGCTACGGCATAATAGGAGTACATAACGCCAACACAAAAGAACATAAAAAGTCTTAATCTGAACTGTTGCATCCTTTCAGACCAGGGGTCAACAACCCTGTTCCTGGAGGGCACCTGTCCTGCATGTTTTCCATGTCTACCTACTGAAGTCACACCTGATTTTTTTTAAAAGTGGTGTTTTCCAGCACTTGATTGGCTGTGCACACCTGATAGAGTTAACTGCCTGGGACTGGATCAGGGAGAGTTAGAAAACATGCAGGGCAGGTGCCCTCCACAAACAGGGCTGGTGACCCCTGTTTCAGACTGATTCATCATCACACCCTGACAGAAACTGTTGTCCACATAAGACGCCCTTGTTTTGGAAGACAACTTCTGGAACTTTAAATCGTTATCATGGAAATTGCTTGTGAATAAACAAAGAAGTGTGTGATAAAGCTTGAGAACAGTTAACTGATGCATGCCTACTTGTATTGACAATAGCAGCCCTTGTACATATAGCATAACAGGCCTACATGAATATGGGAGATTTTCATCAATTTACATATAATTACTCTGTCACGTTTGTTTGTTACAGTAGAAACCGATTTGCAGATTGGTATTGGAACCGTGTATAAACAGAGTCCAACTCTCTTCACTTGCAAAGCCGAGATGATTGGTATGGAGCATTGCTTGATTTCACTGCACTTTCAGAATGGAGCGGTGTCAGATCAGTTTTGTTTATGTCTTGAAGCCGTAAAGCCATTTCTTTCTTTCTTTATTTGTCTGACTATTTGCAAGATTACATCAAAACTACTGCACAGATTTTGATGAAATTTTCACCACAGATAGATATTAGCCCAAAGAAGACTCCATTAAATTTCGGAGGTAATTCAGATCCGGATGCAGATTCTGCATCAAGTTTCACTTTAAATAGGCTTTGAAGGATTACAGCAAAACTATTTCACGGATTTTCACAAAATTTGCACTATAGATACATATTAGGCCATGAAAGACTTCATTAAGTTTTCGAGCTGATCTGGATCAAGTTTCAGTTTATATAGGCTTTGAAGGATTACATCAAAACCCCTTCACAGATTCTTACCAGATTTGCACCACATATAGATATTAGGGCATGGAAGACTCCACTGCATTTTAGAGGCAATCCGGATCTGGACTCTGACTCAGGATTTCACAATATAGGCTTTTAACCCTCTGGGGCCGAGGCCGTTGTATACAACGGCTGAGACCAAGTTTTACTAAGTTATAACGTTTTAATGATATGAGATAGAAACTTTTTTTTTACTGAAAAGTTAACTCAGCGGACGTTTGAGCCAGCCATCTGCCATCTTTGTACTCCTCATAGAAGCTGTGTGATGACGTGCGCAATGTGAGTGTGCAATTGGAATTTGTTCACCGTCACATGGTTTTCCAAAATCCAATCATAGAGCAGATTTACCTCACATGATAAACCAAACATTGTTTTTAGGAGTGATGTGTTACAAGTTGGCCCGTTTGAATAGCCATCTGGCTGCTTGCTCCAATGCGCCCTGTGCCATTACGCACAGCAATCAGTGAAAGTGAGCAGACGGAGCAGTCAGAGGGCCTCTGATGACAATGTCACATGCTCAAACACAGATTGTGTGAGTTTTAAAGATGCTCCACTCCTCATTACCTGTGAATGTTATTGAATAAGCCTGTGGCAAGCTCTCTTGCTCCGATGTAAAGCACTGTTTACC
The DNA here is from genome assembly GCF_902500255.1 of Thalassophryne amazonica. NCBI lineage: Eukaryota > Metazoa > Chordata > Actinopteri > Batrachoidiformes > Batrachoididae > Thalassophryne > Thalassophryne amazonica. Next base: position 100,972,549 of record NC_047103.1, read on the forward strand.
ATATCAATGGAGCGAGAGGGAAGGGGCCGCTCCTCAGAGTGTAAATGGGCCAAAGTGTCAAAGCTGCTTTCAGAGCAGGACAGAACACTCCAAAACACAGTAGAAGTAGATGTTTGTGATGTGACCTTTGTGTAATAGCAGACAGAAATTGCTTTGAGGACAAACAAAACGCATAGACCATTTTGTATATATTGTTCAAAATGTGCATTTGTGTTTATTGTTTGAAACCCTTTTGTTGTGCAGTCTTTCACACAAGAGCCCAAATTACCTAAGTGTTGTTTATTATAGTTTACTGTGTGTTTTGAATGCATATGTGTGGAAATGTATTTCCGCTTTACTTTTTCCTTTCTTATTTCTGATTGTAAACCTTTATTACACTTATAAAACACAACTATCGCATATATAGCATATATAGGGGAGGTGATGGTCTAGTGGTTAAGGTGTTGGGCTTGAGTCCGGAAGATCATGGGTTCAAATCCCCGTCTGACTGGAAAATCACTAAGGGCCCTTGGGCAAGGCCTTTAATCCCCTATTGCTCCCTGACATTGGGGTGAATGTGAGGCATAATTGTAAAGCGCTTTGAGCGCCTGATTCAGATGGAAAAGTGCTATATAAATGCAGTCCATTTACCATTTATATATATTCTGAAAGTACAGGTTGTCCTGAAAAAAAGAGACATAAAACTTGATTGTGGGATGCAGGGAGAGCTGTTAACAGCAATAATAAAACATTTATGGCAGGCGATGCCCTTGGAAAACTGCCCTTGGACCCCAGGGGGTTAAGGATTACGTCAAAAAATTGCACCGACTATGACAATATTTTCACCACAGATAGATATTAGGCCATGGAAGACTCCATTAAATGTTGGAGGTGATCTGGATTCAGATTATGGATGAAGATTTCACTTTATATAGGCTTTGAACAATGACATCAAAACTACTTCTCGGATTCTCACCAAATTTGCACCACAGATAGATATTAGGGTATGGATGACTCCACTGAATTTTGGAGGTGATCCAGATTGTCATTCGGATTGTGGCTCGGGATTTCACTTTATAGGCTGTTAAGGATTATGTCAAAACCACTGCACGGATTTTAACGAAATTTTCACCACAGATAGATATTACACCATAGAAGACTCAAATTTTGGAAGAGATCCGTATCCGGAATGTGGATCAAGATTTCACTTTATATAGGGTTTTGAATGATTACGTTAAAACTACTTTACATATTCTCACCAAATTTGCAGTTTTGATCCAGATCCGGTTTGGGGCTCCAAATTTCACTTCATAGGCTGTCAAGGATTACGTCAAAACTACTGCATGAATTTGGACAAAATTTTCACCACAGATAGGCCATGGAAGATTCTATTAATTTTGGGAGTGGATCGGGAACAAGATCCAGAATCTTAAATTGTTTTAGTTCAACTCTTTCAGAACGTTGGACAGCAATGCAATGATTGTTTTCCATGAATTAATGGAATGTTGCATTTTTAACCACCAGAATTATTTATTATGACATCATAGCTCTCTCAAATTGTTGCTGAGAAGGCACCATGAAAGAAAGCTCAGCAGAAAGAGGGTGTTGGCCCACTGTATGCAGGTGATAGAAGCTGAGGTAAGGCACAAAGTGATATTGTCTTTGCTGACATGCACGTCAGGAGTGACTGTCATGTGCTAACCACGTGTGTCACAGGTACTCCTGGCTTATGACACTGGTTAATTGCAAGTCACATGCACTCCTCACTCACTGAACACACACTGATAATGGGGGTCTGGCATATGATTTGCATTTTCTGATAATGCAATATATCCCAATGCCTCATGCATGGCAGCCACACAGCCTATAGGTGACAAGTACGATGCCTGTACTGTTTCACAAACATTCCCCCAGATACCAGTGGCACACCTGCAGGCTGCCATTCCCTGCAACCAATGTGTGTCCACCACATGTGTTGTGAATTGTGATGCAGGCTTCAGATCAAAATACATGTAAGATCAAATCACTCACTCATCTTCAACCGCTTAACCGGGATCAGGTCACGGGGGCAAAGCTCCAGCAGGGGACCCCAGACTTTCCTTTCCCATGCCACAATGACCACCTCTGACTGGGGTATCCCAGGTAAGTGTGGAGATAAAATCTCTCCACCTAGTCCTAGGTCTTCCCCAGGGTCTCCTCCCAGATGGACGTGCCTGGAACATCTCCCTGGAGAGGGGCCCAGGAGTCATCCTTACCAGATGCCCGAACCATCTCAGTTGGCTCTTTTCAATATGAAGGAGCAGCAGCTCTACTCCATGCTCCCCATAGATGACCGAGCTTCTCACCCTGTCTCTAAGGGAGACACCAGCCACCCTCCTAAAGAAGCCCATTTTGGCCGCTTGTACCAGCAGTCTAGTTGTTTCAGTCATGACCCAACCCTCATGACCATAGGTGAGAGTACAAACAAAGATTAAAGTCACTCGGTAACTTGGTTGGCTTCAAAAGGCTCTTCAAAAATCATTTAATTACTTGTTATAGCATGATGAATTAGGTTTATCGATTCTGCTTTGTTTTTTTAGGTTTTGTGCATGGTCCACTGCTGTTTACATGTTTGTGTTTTAAAATCTTAGTTTAGTGATTGCTTTAAATATATATATATTTTTTTTTTCCCGGACTGTAAGTCGCACTTTTTTACATGTTTTGGCCGGGGGTGCAACCTATACTCCAAAGCGACTTATAAATGAAAAATATACCAGTGGATTCTCAATTAATTTACCGTAATAAAACAAGTTTACGTGACAGAGTCACTCTATGTTGTTATATGGCCACCGGAAATGGAAATGCAATGCATCATGGGCACTGTAGTATGGCAGCTGCCCTGTAGGTCACACTGGTCACGATAACCAATCAGATGTCTTCCTCCGGAGTTGGCGCAGTTGTTTCAAAGTGACACAGAGGAAGAAGAATTTAATGGTTTCAATGATTTGGAGTGAAATTGAGGGTTAAGTGAACTTGTTCGCATGTTATTTATGTTATTGTGATGTTCCTGTTGCGCTCTTGGCATATTGCACGTTTTCACATTTCACATTTTTGGCACCCTGAGTGACATGGTTGTTGTGAGAAATGACATCTGTTGCAGAACCACATTCATGTATTTTGTCGAATAAATCTTCTGAACTCAAGGTGACGCCAATTTCTTCCTTTTGCCGTCACAATATTATCATCTGAACTTTTCCATGTTAAGTTAACATACTTGTATGTCCATGCGACTTATCGTCCAGTGCGACTTATTTATGGCTTATTTTTCTTTATAATGGATATAGTGGCTGGTGTGACTTATACTCCGGTGCAACATATAGTCAGGAAAATATGGTATATTTTATATATGTATATATATATATATAACATTTTTTTGTATTTAGATTTTCTAAGGTCTCACCCCTCAAAAAGTTTCTTTATTAGTTAAAAAATATATAGGTAAAATTTGAGAGTCCTATGATAATATTTAGAGGTACCTCAAAGAACTCAAAGTTTAATCATAACAAATCAGGAACTTCAGCGTGCACTGGGGCAGTTTGCAGCCGAGTGTGAAGTGTCCGGGATGAAAATCAGCACCTCCAAATCCGAGGCCATGGTTCTCGACCGGAAAAAGGTGCTTTGCCCTCTTCAGGTTGGTGGAGTGTCCTTGCCTCAAGTGGAGGAGTTTAAGTATCTCGGGGTCTTGTTCACGAGTGAGGGATGGATGGAGCGTGAGATCGATAGACGGATCGGTGCAGCATCTGCAGTGATGCGGTCGCTGTATCGGACCGTCGTGGTGAAGAGAGAGCTGAGTAGGGGGGCAAAGCTCTCGATTTACCAATCGATCTACGTCCCGATCCTCACCTATGGTCATGAGATTTGGCTCATGACCGAAAGAACGAGATCAAGAGTATAAGTGGCCGAGATGAGTTTCCTCCGCAGGGTGGCTGGGCGCTCCCTTAGAGATAGGGTGAGGAGCTCGGCCACTCGGGCGGAGCTCAGCGTCGAGCCGCTGCTCCTCCACATCGAAAGGAGCCAGTTGAGGTGGCTCGGGCATCTTTTCCGGATGCCTCGCTGGAGAGGTGTTCCGGGCATGTCCCATCGGGAGGAGGCCCCGGGGAAGACCCAGGACACGCCGGAGGGACTACGTCTCTCGGCTGGCTTGGGAACACCTTGGGGTTCCCCCGGAGGAGCTGGGGGAGGTGTGTGTGGATCGGGAGGTCTGGGCGGCTTTGCTTGAGCTGCTGCCCCCGCGACCCGACTCCAGATAAAGCGGAAGAAAATAGATGGATGAATGTGAAATATTAAACCCTGTTGTAGAAATAAGTGAAACTTTTGAAAAATTACCAAAGCATAACACATAGTTTAATACAAGCTTTAATAATATAAACATTAAACAACAATAAGTACTGCAATGAAATTGCAATCAAATTTATGGATTTATATATACAATGTAGAGTGTAGACTGACTAGACTGCTGAGTCTGTAACTGAGGAAGTAGTGGCTGCTGCAGTTAATGTCTTCTTGCGACAGTCTGGGTAATCTTTGCGGTGTTTTTCAAAAAATTTTAGCAGGTACTGCAGCTGAGATTCATCCTTTGTAATAAGACCACAGTATTCTTGAACAAGGGCTACACCTCACTCTGCATGATCATTCACAACTTTGATGGCCATCACAGTTTTACGAGCCAGTTGGTAGTCTTCCCTTTCATCTCATTCTACTGGGTCTACTTCAAGAAATGTTTCTGGCAATTTCAGCATGTTAAAGATAACCTTGGATTCTGGAGAAACAAAATCTCCTATGATGAAATTGCCAACTTTTGGAAAGTCAGTGAAAACATCAGACAATTTAATTCATTATTAAACTAGTTTGTCATTGGCTAAGTTATTAAGAATCAACAAATAGTGTCCAAAAAGTCATAATTACCATGTCTGAGATCAGAATATGTTACTGGAAGAGAGACAGGAGGTTTCCAACTTTCAGTTATACCATGCCATTTGATGTAGAATTTAACTAAAACTATGAAACTTTCGTCCAATTGAGCTACCAGTAAATATGAACCAAAAGCCCTAATATTTTCAGAATATGGTTTTATGTAATAGAGGAATAATTTAAGAGGGTGAGACCAATTTTCTTAACAAGTTAAAAATAAGCTCCACCCTAATATATGAGGTCTGTGAGAAAAGTATCGGACCTTTTTATTTTTTTCAAAAACCATATGGATTTGAATCACGTTTGATTGCATCAGCCAAGTTTGAGCCTTTGTGCGCATGTGTGAGTTTTTTTCACACCTGTCAGTTGCATCATTCACCTGTGGGCAGGCTTTGTGTGAGCACTGGTCCACCCCTCTCATCGTTTTTCATTGTCAGAAGAATGTCTGAAGGACTGCCGTTTTGTTGCATTAAAATTTTTTCAGAAACTCTGCCAGACAACCAGCTGGAAACCATTTTGAAGATTCGGTTGGCTTTCGGTGAAAATTTTATGGGCTTCAGAGAGATTAAGGATTGTTACTGCCGCTTTAAGGACGGCCCACAGCACCGCAGGGCGCGCCGCGCTCCGAGCCGCGATTGAGAGGCTGAAAGGAACTGATCACTTCCAAATTTAAGGCTCTGTTGATGCAGGATGTCATGTAACTAGCAGAGAAGTTTCATAAGAGGTCAGGATCAGCACTTTATCGGCACATTCCACTGTTAAAGGAGATTTTGTAATGAAAGACGTGCGGACAGATTCGCGCGTCAGGACGCAGCCGCTCATGGCGCGGCGGGACAAAAAACACCTCCTTGTTGGAAACCATTCGTAAGATTCAGGCGGCTTTTGATCACTTTTCAGTTGAGTATCAGAGAAATTGTTTAACAGCTGGGCATGTTCCAACTTGTCCTGTAAGGCTTCCAACACGGAGGTGTTGTTTTTCACTTTGTTGTTTGTTGGTTAAAGGGTGGGCGTTCATAAGCTTTTGCTGATGCCCACACCCTTTCAGACACGGGCCCTTTGTCGGATTGTTTTCTTTGTTTTCGCTGTGAGGTTAATTTGTCATTTTGGTCTGTGCGCTGAATAAATTCATTTATTCATTCAAATTCATTCATTCATTCACTTCCGGGGGCGCAGCCTGCTGCTGACCCTGCGCTCACTGTTTGTTTCACTGTTTGTCTGTCAGCATTTTTAAATTTGCTTTAACGTATATTTTTAAGCAGTTCATTGGTTTAAAGTGGATGTGACCTGTCAGAACTTCACTGCACTTTGCACCTTATTGTCGCAATGAAAATCGTGCTGCTGTGGATCAGTTTCTGCCTATCAGCGTTTGTGCATGGGAGCTGCCTCACAAGCCAGCAAAGCTTCCTTGCCTATACCAGAGAACATCTTTTGTCACTTCGTTCACCTGGTGGGGTTCCTTCAGTCTGTCTAGCTACGAACTGTCAGGAAATCTGTCAGCCACTTAAATGTTTGGGGAAGAGGAAAAAGCATGGCTCAAGGGGAGGCGTGAGGCAACGACTCTGGCGACGCCGCAGCAGATTCCCGCTGCCTGTCATCACTCTGTCTAACGTCTGCTCGGTAAGCAACAAACTCGATGAACTTGTGCTAAGAGCCGAGCATGACAGTGAATTTAGACAGAGTAATCTTGTGTGTTTGACGGAAACATGGCTTAAAGATCATCACGATACACCAAGCCTGTCAGGCTACTCCGCTGTCAGAGCGGCCAGGGATGCGCACACTGTGCACAAATCCATTGGAGGGGGTCTGTGTTTGTTTATGGATAACAGCTGGGCCACTCAATACAGCATACGAGAGCAAGTATGCACACCAGACTATGAGATACTGACTGTAACTTTTAGACCCTTTTATCTTCCGCGGGGGTTCGGACAGATCACTGTCATTCTTGTATACGTGCCCGGTCCAAATGACAACGCAGCAGGAGAGAGAATAGCAGAGAGCTATAATGCACTCACCCGCTCTGCTGACCAGCCCGTTTTCGTTCTGGGTGACTTTAACTCCTGCAATCTGTCTGACCACTTGCCCACTCTACAGCAATATGTAGACTGTCCCACATGTCTACATTGGACGCTTGACCGTTGCTATGGCAACATCCCAAAGGCTTATAAAGTGGTATGCAGACCACCTCTTGGAAAATCTGACCACAATGTAATTCATCTTTTGCCTAAATACAAAGCTGTGGTCAAAATAATTAAAACAGTTAATAAGCAGGTACAGGTGTGGTCCGAGGAAAGCAAAGAGCAACTCACAGACTGTTTTGATGAAACAAACTGGGACATTTTCTTTGAATCCTGTCAGGATGGAGATGAACTTACTGACACCGTCACATCTTACATTAAGTTCTGTGAGGATAATGTGTCAGAGACTAAAACTGTGAAAATATTCCCAAACAGCAAACCCTGGGTGTCCAAACAATTGAAAATCTGTCTTAATGAAAAGAAGGCTGCCTTCTGCTGTGGTAATGTGCAATTAATGCAGGAAAAAAGGAGACAGCTGAGAGGGAATATATTTAAGGCAAAAATTGAGTACAAGAATAAATTAGAAAGTAAATTTTTCAGTGGCACTATAAAACAAGCCTGGGAAGGTCTAAATACACTGATGGGCATAACCTGTAAGAAATGTGATGCTCCTTCAAGCATTAATCAATGTTTTGAGTTAAATGAGTTTTGAGTTAAATGATTTAAACCGTTTCTTCTGTATATTTGATAAAGTGGATGATAAACTGGAATGTGATGAGATCTGTAAAAATCTACCTGCAGGAGCCCCCACAGCCATCACTGAGGACGCTGTGTCTAAAAGTCTTTCTAAACTGAAGCCAAACAAGGCCACTGGCCCAGATGGCCTGAAAGCCCGTCTACTCAAAGACTGTGCTCCTCAATTAAAAGGAGTCTTCTCCAGATTGTTTAATTCCCTCCTTGTCACAGGAGTGCCCAAATCCTGGAAGTGTTCCATAATAAGGCCTGTACCAAAAAAGCCAGGGGCAAGTAAACCTGAAGATTGCCATAACCTCCATATTATGTAAAACTATGGAGAGAGTTTTAGTTGATGTCCTGACCACCACAGTGGTCAATGAACTAGACCATCTGCACTTTGCCTATAAGAGGGACAGAGGTACTGATGATGCCATATTGATCTTGCTGGACATGATCTCAAAGCAGCTTTCACTTGCTAAAGCATATGCTCGGGTTTTGTTTGTAGATTTCAGTGCAACGTTTAACTCTATGAAATTAAACATTCTTCTGAAAAGGCTGGCTGATTTAAATGCTGAAAAGGGCCTGATCCTCTGGATCAGAGACTTTCTGTCTTGTCGCCCTCAAAGGGTTTGTGCTAACAACATTCTGTCAGGAGAGCTCATCATAAGCACTGGCTGCCCACAGGGCGGCATTCTTTCTCCTTTACTCTTCTCTCTTTTTACAAATGAATTTGCAGTGAATGACAAATTTTAAACTGATTAAATCCATAGATGACATGGCCCTAGTCAGCCTGCTACAGAAATGTGACTCCTCTGGCGAAGCGTCCTATCTCGCTCACACTAAGGCTCTTGAAGCTTGGTGTCTTGACAGCCAGCTGGAAATCAGTGTTTCTAAGACAAAGGAGCTTGTTTTTTTACACAAAGCAAGAACTGACAGTGCAGCCAGTTTCACTCGATGGCCAGCTTGTTGAAACGGTGGAAACTTTTAAATATCTTGGTACAGTTCTCGACAGTCACTTGAGCTTCTCTGAAAACACTGATTTTATTAGTGGCTTGCCTCTACGTCACTTCCTGTTCCGGAGCACAGCGGTGTTTTGCTGTATCTGTTAGCTGTTTAATCTGCGCAGTTAGATTGATCTAGTTACCTAGATAACGATTTGTTTCACAGTGTAATCTTCACGTGCCTTAACTAAAGCACTCCCTCTGCTGAATCACCTCTAAATTATTTACACATTCACTTTGTGTGTTTTTAGGAATCCGCTAGCTTAGCGCAGCTACTAGCTCTTAGCCGGTTTAGCATGGCGGCTTCTCCTGTCTGGGGAAAACCTGGTCTTGTTAGGAGAGACGGCATCCATCCCACTTTGGATGGAGCAGCTCTCATTTCTAGAAATCTGGCCAATTTTCTTAAATCCTCCAAACCGTGACTATACAGGGTTGGGACCAGGAAGCAGAGTTGTAGTCTTACACACCTCTCTGCAGCTTCTCTCCCCCTGCCATCCCCTCATTACCCCATCCCCGTAGAGACGGTGGCTGCTCCCAGACTACCAATAACCAGCAAAAATCTATTTAAGCATAAAAATTCAAAAAGAAAAAATAATATAGCACCTTCAACTGCACCACAGACTAAAACAGTTAAATGTGGTCTATTAAACATTAGGTCTCTCTCTTCTAAGTCCCTGTTAGTAAATGATATAATAATTGATCAACATATTGATTTATTCTGCCTTACAGAAACCTGGTTACAGCAGGATGAATATGTTAGTTTAAATGAGTCAACACCCCCGAGTCACACTAACTGCCAGAACGCTCGTAGCACGGGCCGAGGCGGAGGATTAGCAGCAATCTTCCATTCCAGCTTATTAATTAATCAAAAACCCAGACAGAGCTTTAATTCATTTGAAAGCTTGACTCTTAGTCTTGTCCATACAAATTGGAAGTCCGAAAAACCAGTTTTATTTGTTGTTATCTATCGTCCTCCTGGTCGTTACTGTGAGTTTCAGTGTGAATTTTCAGAACTTTTGTCTGACTTAGTGCTTAGCTCAGATAAGATAATTATAGTGGGCGATTTTAACATCCACACAGATGCTGAGAATGACAGCCTCAACACTGCATTTAATCTATTATTAGACTCAACTGGCTTTGCTCAAAATGTAAATGAGTCCACCCACCACTTTAATCATATCTTAGATCTTGTTCTGACTTATGGTATGGAAATTGAAGACTTAACAGTATTCCCTGAAAACTCCCTTCTGTCTGATCATTTCTTAATAACATTTACATTTACTCTGATGGACTACCCAGCAGTGGGGAATAAGTTTCATTACACTAGAAGTCTTTCAGAAAGAGCTGTAACTAGGTTTAAGGATATGATTCCTTCTTTATGTTCTCTAGTGCCATATACCAACACAGTGCAGAGTAGCTACCTAAACTCTGTAAGTGAGATAGAGTATCTCGTCAATAGTTTTACATCCTCATTGAAGACAACTTTGGATGCTGTAGCTCCTCTGAAAAAGAGAGCTTTAAATGAGAAGTGCCTGACTCCGTGGTATAACTCACAAACTCGCAGCTTAAAGCAGATAACCCGTAAGTTGGAGAGGAAATGGCGTCTCACTAATTTAGAAGATCTTCACTTAGCCTGGAAAAAGAGTCTGTTGCTCTATAAAAAAGCCCTCCGTAAAGCTAGGACAGCTTACTACTCATCACTAATTGAAGAAAATAAGAACAACCCCAGGTTTCTTTTCAGCACTGTAGCCAGGCTGACAAAGAGTCAGAGCTCTATTGAGCCGAGTATTCCTTTAACTTTAACTAGTAATGACTTCATGACTTTCTTTGCTAATAAAATTTTAACTATTAGAGAAAAAATTACTCATAACCATCCCAAAGACATATCGTTATCTTTGGCTGCTTTCAGTGATGCCGGTATTTGGTTAGACTCTTTCTCTCAGATTGTTCTGTCTGAGTTATTTTCATTAGTTACTTCATCCAAACCATCAACATGTCTATTAGACCCCATTCCTACCAGGCTGCTCAAGGAAGCCCTACCATTATTTAATGCTTCGATCTTAAATATGATCAATCTATCTTTATTAGTTGGCTATGTACCACAGGCTTTTAAGGTGGCAGTAATTAAACCATTACTTAAAAAGCCATCACTTGACCCAGCTATCTTAGCTAATTATAGGCCAATCTCCAACCTTCCTTTTCTCTCAAAAATTCTTGAAAGGGTAGTTGTAAAACAGCTAACTGATCATCTGCAGAGGAATGGTCTATTTGAAGAGTTTCAGTCAGGTTTTAGAATTCATCATAGTACAGAAACAGCATTAGTGAAGGTTACAAATGATCTTCTTATGGCCTCAGACAGTGGACTCATCTCTGTGCTTGTTCTGTTAGACCTCAGTGCTGCTTTTGATACTGTTGACCATAAAATTTTATTACAGAGATTAGAGCATGCCATAGGTATTAAAGGCACTGCGCTGCGGTGGTTTGAATCATATTTATCTAATAGATTACAATTTGTTCATGTAAATGGGGAATCTTCTTCACAGACTAAGGTTAATTATGGAGTTCCACAAGGTTCTGTGCTAGGACCAATTTTATTCACTTTATACATGCTTCCCTTAGGCAGTATTATTAGACGGTATTGCTTAAATTTTCATTGTTACGCAGATGATACCCAGCTTTATCTATCCATGAAACCAGAGGACACACACCAATTAGCTAAACTGCAGGATTGTCTTACAGACATAAGGACATGGATGACCTCTAATTTCCTGCTTTTAAACTCAGATAAAACTGAAGTTATTGTACTTGGCCCCACAAATCTTAGAAACATGGTGTCTAACCAGATCCTTACTCTGGATGGCATTACCCTGACCTCTAGTAATACTGTGAGAAATCTTGGAGTCATTTTTGATCAGGATATGTCGTTCAAAGCGCATATTAAACAAATATGTAAGACTGCTTTTTTGCATTTACGCAATATCTCTAAAATTAGAAAGGTCTTGTCTCAGAGCGATGCTGAAAAACTAATTCTGTTGTGTGGGCCGCTGAAGAGGAGGTACTGCTGGCCCACCACCACCAGAGGGCGCCCTGCCTGGAGTGCGGGCTCCAGGCACTAGGGGGCGCTGCCGCCTTGCAGGAGCAGCCAGAGTGACAGCTGTCACCCCTCACCTGCGACAGCTGTCATCAATCATCGGATCTGCAGGGGTATATCAGCAGGACGGCATCTCCACCTCATTGCCGAGATATCGCTCTACCAAAGAGGTAACGTTCTCAGCCGATTCTATTGTCTTTCTGACAGTAATACTTTGTGTGCAGACAGTGAGTAGTACAGCTGGAGACTGTATCGGACTTTTTGGATAAGTACTCACATTCTTACACTACAGTATTTTTCTGACGAGAGGTGGAGGTGGTGTTTCCACCCTACGTGTTGCTGGGTGCTGCCGCACCCACACCTGACTGTTTCTGTTCCTCGCCAGCAGTACCGGATCCGACGAAAGGAGGCAGTGGCCACCTGGGAGTTCGGGACTTGGCGGCTCCAGTATTCCCGGGGTTCTGTGGCGGAGGAAATCGAGTGGTTCCGGTTCGACTTGGACAGACGTCTCCTATCTTCAAGCCTGCCCACACGACACCATTGACATTTGGCTTATTTCGACATTGTAATCAGTTGTGTGTGTTGTGCGTGTTTCACAACAGTAAAGCTTTGTTATTTGACTTCCTCCATTGCCCGTTCACTTGCGCCCCCTGTTGTGGGTCCGTGTTCCTACACTTTCCCAACAAATTCATGCATTTATTTCCTCTAGGCTGGACTATTGTAATTCATTATTATCAGGTTGTCCTAAAAGTTTGTTATTTTACTAGGTCTTATTCTACTTCTTCCTTTACTTCTATGTATTTTATGTATCTTATCTTTGTTTTATTCATGTATTTGTATGACTATGTTTGTATTTTACGAGGTCTGTCCAAAAACCATATGGATTTGAATCACGTGTGATTGCATCAGCCAAGCTTGAACTTTTGTGCGCATGCGTGAGTTTTTTCACGCCTGTCGGTTGGGTCATTCACCTGTGAGCAGGCTTTGAGTGAGCACTGGTCCACCCCTCTCGTCGGATTTTATTGCGAATAAATGTCTGAACAATTTGGAGCTTTGCTGCATCAAATTTTTCCAGAAACTGTGAGAGACCTCCAGGTGGACACCATTCGGAAAATTCAGATGGCTTTCAGGGACCATTTTATGGAAATTACACAAATTAAGGAGTGCTCCAGCCAATTCCTCCGCATGTCTGTCTCAATGTGCCGAAAAAGTGCTGATGTCCACGTCTTCCGCAATTCCTGTGCTAGTCAGAGGACGTCCCGGATAAAACACAGCGTCCAGTTTAGAAATGAACGGCACATTCCACTGTTACAGGAGTTTTTGTCATGGAAAGAGGAGCGGAGGAATTCCGCGCGTCGCGGTGGAGCCACATGCCGCAAAGCAACGCCGTGATGAAGCCTCACAGGACATGTTGGGGCATGTCCAGCTTGTGCACAATTTCTTGGATAGTCACACGACTAAAAAGCCACCGACAGCCGTCTGAAATCCGTCTCAAAGCCGTCCTGGTTTTGTCCCACACAATGAGCGGCACGGTGGCGCATCCGTCCGCTTCTTTTTCCATGAAAAAAAACTCCTGTAACAGTGGAATGTGCCGAAAAAGTGCTGATGTCCACGGCTTATGCCTTTTTTGTGGAAGTCAGACGACGTCCCGGATCAACAAAGCCTTCACGTTGGAAATTATCTTGTTGTTTCAGCGGGGTGTCAGCCTGTTGGAGTGCGCCGTGCTCTCAGACACTGTGGGCGGTCTTTAAACCGGCTGGAGCACTCCTTAATCTGTGTAATCCCCATAAAATGGTCCCTGAAAGCCATCTGAATTTTCCGAATGGTGTCCACCTGGAGGTCTCTCACAGTTTCTGGAAAAATTTGATGCAGCAAAGCTCCAAATCGTTCAGACATTTATTCGCAATAAAAATCCGACGAGAGGGGTGGACCACTGCTCACACAAAGCCTGCTCACAGGTGAATGATCATCAGCTTCCTGTTGAGAACCATGGCCTCAGATTTAGAGATGCTGATCCTTATCCCAGTGAGTGTTGGAGGCCACAGGATGATGAAGCGAACAAGACCACATCATCTGCAAAAAGCAGTGATGAGACCCTGAGCCCACCAAACTGGAAACCCTCCTTCCCTGACTATGCCTCGATATCTTATGTATGAATATCACAAACAGGACTGGTGACAAGGCGCAGCCCTGGTGGAGGCCAACCCCCACCGGAAATGAGTCCAACTCACTGCTGAGCACTCGAACACAGCTCTCACTTTGTGAGTACAGAGATTGGATGACTCTGAGAAGGGACACCCCTCACTCCATACTCCCGCACCACATTACCTCCAGGGGTACCCGATCATATGCCTTCTTCAAGTCCACAAAACACATGTACAATCCCATTTCCATTGAAGTTGGGACATTGTGTAAAATGGAAATAAAAACAGAATACAATGACGTGCAAATCCTCTTCAACCTATACTCAATTGAATACACCACAAAGGCAAGATATTTGATGTTCAAACTGATAAACTTTGTTGTTTTTATGCAAATATTTGCTCATTTTGAAATGAATGCCTGCAATACATTTCAAAAAAGTTGGGACAGGGCAACAAAAGACTGGTAAAGTTGATGAATGGTCAAAGAACACTTAAATGGAAACAGGTGAGTGTCATGATTGGGTATAAAAGGAACATCTCCAAAAAGCTCAGCCATTCACAAGCAAAGAAGGGGTGAGGATCACCACTTTGTGAACGACTGCATGAAAAAATAGTCCAACAGTTTAAGAACAATGTTTCTCAACATTCAATTGCAAGGAATTTAGTGATTCCATCATCTACAGTCCATAATATAATCAGAAGATTCAGAGAATCTGGAGAACTTTCTACACGTAAGCGGCAAGGCTGAAAGCCAACATTGAATGCCCATGACCTTTGATCCCTCAGGTGGCACTGCATTAAAAACCAACATCATTGTGTAAAGGATCTTACCGCATGGGCTCAGGAACACTTAATAAACCCACTGTCAGTTAACACAGTTCGTTGCTACATCTACAAGTGCAAGTTAAAACTCTACCATGCAAAGCAAAAGCCATACATCAACAACATCCAGAAACTCTGCCGCCTTCTCTGGGCCCAAGCTCATTTGAAATGGACAGGCGCAAAGTGGAAAAGTGTGCTGTGTTCTGATGAGTCCACATCTCAAATTGTTTTTGGAAATCATGGCCGCTGTGTCCTCTGGACAAATGAGGAAAATGACCATCCAGATTGTTACCAGCGCAAAGTTCAAAAGCCAGCATCTGTGATGGTATGGGGGTGTGTTAGTGCCCATGACATGGGCAACTTACACATCTGTGATGATACCATCGATGCTGAAAGGTATATGCAGGTTTTGGAGCAACACATGCTGCTATCCAAGCAATGTCATTTTCAGGGACGTCCCTGCTTATTTCAGTAAGACAATGCCAAGCCACATTCTGCACGTGTTACAACAGCGTGGCTTCGTAGTAAAAGAGTGCAGGTACTAGACTGGCCTGCCTGCAGTCCAGACCTGTCACGCATTGAAAATGTGTGGCGCATTATGAAGCACAAAATATGACAACAGAGACTGTTAAACAACTGAAGTTGTACAATCAAGTAAGAATGGGAAAGAATTCCACTTACAAAGCTTCAACAATTAGTGTTCTCGGTTCCCAAACATTTATTGAGTGTGGTTAGAAGGAAAGGTGATGTAACACAGTGGTAAACATACCACTGTCCCAGCTTTTTTGAAACATGTTGCAGGCATCCATTTCAAAATGAGCAAATATTTGCACAAAAACAATAAAGTTTATCAGTTTGAACATTGAACATCTTGTCTTTGCGGTGTATTCAATTGAATATAGGTTGAAGAGGATTTGAAATCATTGGTTTCTGTTTTTATTTACATTTTACACAACATCCCAACTTCATTGGAATTGGGGTTGTAGACTGGATGGGCATTGTAAGATCAAATCAAGTGATTTGATCCAGTAAATATGTATATATAAAATAAGTATATAAAGCATAATATCTATCAATGGTGAATATTTCGTCAAAATATGTGCAGTAGTTTTGATATAATCCTTAAAAGCTTATAAAGTGCCAGAACTGGGATCCAGATCCAAAAGTCTTCCAGGGCCTAATATCTATTAATATCTAAATATCAATTTTCCATTGGCCAAAGATTCAACAAAGACTGACTTAAGGATAGGTGCAAGTTTTCAGGAGATGGGGAATCCGTCCAGCCCTGGCACCTTCCCGGGGCTGCCAGATATCGAATCAGTGCCTGTATCAAATTCCTGAAATCATTTGCTCAGCTGCTGTTTAATTTGAAGTGCAAGGAGCCTCCCCGCTTTGTCTCCACTTTCGTAGTATACCTGTCTTGTTTTAAAAAATACTTTTCTCAGCTTTCCATGTCATACGTGTATTAAATTCAGTTTGCAAAAATAATTTCTCTTTGAACAGACCTGGTGTGGGCAAAAAACCATAGCACTTGTCAATATCTGCAGTTTTGTCAGCTAGTACTTGAAGTTGTTTGGAGCACTCTCTAGCCCTATGAGCCACATAGGCGATAATTTGACCCCTAATGTAGGCCTTCATGTCTCCCCTTGACACATCCTGAGTATCATTAATTTCCAAAAAGAAGTCAATCTGACCTTTACGAAGTGTCCTAACATATTTATGTATAAGTAGGTGGGGATCTAGCCACCAAGTTCATTGAGGCGCTATATTACCTGGAAAAAAAAAAAAGATCCATCTTGTTGCGAAATTAAGTACGTATTTATATAATTTACTTTGTGTTGTTGGCTTCACAAAGGGGCACCAAAGATGTTGCAAATATGTGATTGGTTTGAGATTATTTGCAGTTGTTAAACTTTCAACTTTGGCCACACATGAGAGAGAATAATACCCCACCTCCTGTCAAAAGTTTGATGGATGACGTCACAGCCAATCAGAATCATCTACGTCACTAAGCCCCGCCCCGACCCCTCCCCAATCCCGCCCCTATGATGTGCCACAGCCAATCAGCGTGAGCCCGCCCCAACCCCTCCCCTAATCCCGCCCTATGATGTCACAGGCAATCAGCGTGAGCCCGCCTCCGGAGTCCTGCCCATCCATAATTAGTTCACACACAGGTGTCATTCCGCCCATCCATAATTAGTTCACACACAGGTGTCATATCAGCCAAATTTGCATTGAATGCTAGTCTGAGCATGTATGGGCATGTCTGCCCAATTTGCATGGACTGGGGTTCACCCCTTCCATGAGTCTCTGACGCTATAATACTATATATAAAATAAAGATTTATAAAATGTAATTATTTAATTCATTAAATAATTGTTTAGTCTGAGAGCCCTGTGGGATTAACCCTTTAAAAACGGTTCTGACAGAAACAATCATTGCAGGTGATGTGTGCGCACGCACACGCATGTGTGTGCATCTCCCTTTAAAGCTGGTGCTGAGGTGGAATATCTCGCTTTTCAAACCCCGATGGCCCGACGTGTTTTAACTTTGCGCTGTATAGCTGAAACTCCGTTAAATATTACAACGGTCTCTAACGATGGAGGTGTGCCTAAGAAGGTAAAATTATACATAAATCGTGTAAAACCGCCTCTACCGCTCAACCACCTGGCTGGGGTAGTGAATTTTGAGTCAGGAGCCTGTCTGGGGTATATTTTCGAAGCGTATAAAGCAACCCTGAGTTTTTACATGTTACCCTGCGGTTTGTTGACCGAGCCCCACACCCCGAAAGTGACTTTGTGCACATATGCTTGGAGCGTTATGTCCACTGTGGTCGTTGCTTATTTGAGAGGGGATGTTTTAGCGGATCCTCAGACAATCCGTGCTGAGAACAAAAAAAATTTTCAGATTACATGGACCGGTTACGCCAGCTCTCTGTATAAAGTGACCTTCGATAGACATCCTGCTGAGATACCCACTACGGCCAGGATGACCTCGGAACGCATCCACGGTAATTAGCGGGCTGTCATAGAAGCCCCGGTACCGACATGGGAAAAAATGTTTTCGGCATATGGGGACAGAGTCAGTGGGCTTTTTAGGCGCTGGCTGAAATATAAAGACATTATCGGAGTCAGAAGAAACCTGACCCCTTTCTTTTGTTAAGGGGAATCTGGCCACTACCACCCCGCCCGACTATATATATTCATCAGCGGGCCAGGATGTGCTACCATTCGACAACCGACATCATGACTCAAGCTTTCACATCAGCTCACATTCCTCCAGCTTCACCCCCACCACAGGAGGACGTCGATCGTGAGGGTCATTACACCGGCTACGAGGAAGAAGTCTGCTCGCAGGACCTCTTCACCTCACCACCTGAATCCTGGTCGGGTTACCGCGAGCTTTCCTTGGCTGAAGCATCAGTGATGTGGGGCAAAGAAGCCCAAGGGGTGTACCCTTGGTGACCATCTGTAATTTTAGACGATGGACCAGGATCACCCCCCAGTGTTTACGTCGGGGGTCAACCTGTGGCTCCGGCGGAGGTCTGGGGTGAAACATCCCTCCCACGCCACCTAATACAAGAAGCACTGTGTGGCGAGACGTACGTCACACCAGTCATCGGTGACCAGCCGGACGGACTTCTCTCTGACGAATTTTTGAAAACAACGAAACTGGCCGTCATCCATCTGCTGGCTGGAGTGATTGCGAATTGTAGAAAGGAACTCTGTTACATTTGTTTTAATATATATCTATATATATATATCTATATATATATAGATATATATATAGATATACGAGGTCTGTTAGAAAAGTATCCGACCTTATTATTTTTTTTCAAAAACCATATGGATTTGAATCACGTGTGATTACATCAGACATGCTTGAACCCTCGTGGGCATGCAAGAGTTTTTTCACGCCTGTCGGTTACGTCATTCGCCTGTGGGCAGTCTTTGAGTGAGGAGTCGCCCACCCTCTCGTCATTTTTTCATTGTTTAGGAATGGCTCAGAGACTGCTGCTTTGTTTGATAAAAACTTTTTTCAAAAACTGTAAGGCACAACTGAGTGGACACCATTCGATAAATTCAGCTGGTTTTCGGTAAAAATTTTAACCGCTGATGAGAGATTTTGGTCTGGTAGTGTCGCTTTAAGGACGGCCCACGGCGCCTGACGGCGATCTGTGCTTCGAGGCGGCAGCGTCTCGCCGTTTCAAGTTGAAAACTTCCACATTTCAGGCTCTGTTGACCCAGTAAGTCATCAGAGAACAAAGAACTTTCAGAAGAAGTCGGCATGAGGAGTTTATTTGGACATTCCATTGTTAACGGACATTTTGTAATGAAAGAACGTGCGGGCAGAGTCGCATGTCAGGCCGGACCCGACCGCGGGGGGTCGCGACAGGAAAAACACCTCCGTTGGAAACCTTAACGGGCAAGTTGGAACATGCCCAAGCTGTTAAACAATTTCTCAGTTACTCACTTGTTGAAAGCCATCAAAAGCCGCCTGAATTTTACAAATGGTTTTCAACACGGAGGTGTTTTTCCTGTCGCGGCGCACACAGATTCGCCGAGTCGTCACGGAAACGACTCGGCGAATTTGCGCGCACGTCTTTCATTAAAAAATGTCCTTAAACAGTGGAATGTCTGCATAAAGTCCTCATGTCGGCCTCTTCTGAATCTTCTCTGTTCTCTCACGACGTCCTGGGTGAATTAAGCCTTAAATTAGGATGTTTTCAGGTCGAAACAGGCCGACGATGGCGCCTGGAAGCGCTGCGCGACGTCCCGCTCCGTGGGAAGTCCTTACAGCGACAGAAACACCGCATAATCTCTCATCAGCCATTAAACTTTTCACCGAAAACCAGCTAAATTTCTCGAATAGTGTCCACTCGGATATTCCTCACAGGTCCAGAAAAATTTTTGATAAAGCAACACGCGCCGTCTCAAGCAGCGTGTAAAACAAAGGAATTCAGCCGAGAGGGCTGAACCACAGCTCACTCAAGGCCTGCCCACAGGGAAATGATGTCACCGACACGTGTGAAAAAACTCACGCATGCGCACGAGGGTTCAAGCATGAATTGGTGTAATCGCACGTCATTCAAATCCATATAGTTTAAAAAATAAATAAATAAAAGTGTCGGTTTCTTATCTAATAGACCTCGTATATCTGTGTCAACGTTCAATTTATCATGGGAAATTATCTGATTAATCTGTGTCGAGGTGTAAGGGATCGTTATGTCATTCGTGAACTGTCGCATCTTTTAAATCAGGCTGTCACACGCAGGCTGAACAATATTACAATGTCTTCTGTATTGGAAAGGGTGCTGGACTGTGTTAAAAATCAGGCCACTCCAGAGTTTTGGGAGGAAATCGTGCTAAGAACCGTTTCGCAAATAGCGGATAACTCTGCCTACATTGTCTTACGCAGGATTTCCGTTATGGGTACTGACAATTTTCCTCGATTTAATCCCTACCACCTCTTTACATTGTACGCATTTATCGTGGATGTCCTTTGCCACAGTGTAAGACAACAACTCCTGGAGAGATCTGACCGTCCTACAGAAACTTAATACAGCGATTTGTCTGAATAATGGCGGGGATGTTTTACACCGAACCCTGCAGATGATTAAATAGTAACTTCTTTTTCAGTTTTTTTTTTTAAATGAATGATAAAAAATGTGCAAAACAACCATTTCTCTGTTTTGAAGTTGCCTGTGTAAAACAATTTGTTTGTTTTTTTTAAGTTGCATGTGTTTGTAATAAAATTATATATATATATATATATATATATATATATATATATATATATATATATAAACTAGGATTGCCTGTCTTTTCATCATTCACATACTTGATCCCTTACATAATGGCTGAAGAAAGATTGATGAGAAATGTGTATTATAACCCTTCAAATCCTGGAAGCTTCGGCGGAGTGGAACGCTTACAGAAGGCTATCAAAGCCGAATCTGGGGTTAAACCTTCCAGCAAAGATGTGGAGTATTTCTTGTCTGGGGAAGGGGAAGATGCTTACACTTTACATAAACCTGCAAGGATGAATTTTATCAGAAATAGGGTGTTTGTTACAGCCCCTATAAAACAATTCCAGCCTGATCTCTGCGATATGCAGGCTTTATCAGCTCATAACGACGACTATAAGTGTCTCTTAACAGTCATAGACATATTTTCAAAAAAAGCATATGCCAGGCTTCTCAAAACGAAAACAGGTCGTGAGGTGTCAAACACTTTCGCCACCGTTTTACAAGAAAGCGGCGTCCCACAGAAGTTGCAGACTGATGCTGGGAGAGAATTTTTCAACAAGGTTTGTTCAGCCCTCATGAAAAAAAACCAGCATAAAACATTTTTCAACTGCCAGTGATCTGAAGGCCTCAGTTGTTGAACGCTTTAATCGGACACTAAAAACCAAGATGTGGAGGTTTTTCACTGCAAACAATACACGTCGTTACATTGACGTGCTGCAGGATCTGCTTAAAGCCTATAATGCATCTTATCATAAAAGCATTAAGATGAGTCCAAATGAGGTTAATGGTCAAAATGCCGATCAAGTGTTTCAAAATTTTTTATGGGACTTTTCCAATACGCACAAGGCCTATGAAGTTTAAATATAAGGTTGGTGATATAGTCAGGATCTCCAAGCTCAGGGGAGTTTTTGATAAAAACAGATGAAATGTTCACAGTGTCAGAATGTATTCCACATTTCCCACCTGTGTATAAATTAACGGACTACGACAGCGAGATCATTGAAGGTTCATTTTCTGAACCAGAATTGCAGAAGGTTAAAATATCAAAAGACAAACCGTATCAGGTTCAAGAAATTATTCGTGAATGTTTTACCAAGGGGAAGAAATTTGTATTTGTCAGGTGGAAGAACTGGCCTGAGAAATTTAACTCCTGGGTTCCTGCAGACCAACTGATGGCCATATAAATGTGACAACATCTGTCTTCAACCGGCATATGAATAATGGATCGGGACCTGAGACAAGGATTTTATGTGACTCTGCCTTCAGCGTAAGCCTAATAGTCTTCCCGGATATCACGATTTCATGCTACCAGGTGGACTTGGCTCGACACCTGGATTTAGAGGGAGAGTGGGTTGTAGCACTGACGGAGATTTCTTATCCTCACACTTGGTTAAATATTCCAGAAAAGCATTGCTCTACGTTTCAGGTGAAAAAAATTACAGGTCCTCCATCCAAGAACAAAATCTCCATTCACTTGACTTCTTTTGAGGCAGGATATTATGACAACTTTGACCTTATTGCAACGCAGATAAACTTTCATTTGAAGAATATAAATCCAGAGATTTCTTTAAAATATGACGATATTCAAAAAAATTTGTGTGGGAAGGAGACGGTACCTGCCACGTACATTTTGAAACCCCAACGGCATAAATGCTGGGATTACAGCCTGATAAGTGGTTGATATGCGGGCCTGGGGCCGTGACCTCCCCGCGTTTCCCTGATATAAAAGGTGGGTTATATCATTTTTTCTGTTATACAGACGTTGTTCAGGCTCAGACGGTGGGTGACAGTTTTGCTCCTCTGCTCCGCTGTTTCGAGATCCAAGGGAAGTTTGGAGAAATTATCACGCAAAGATTCAACCCTGCTTATTATATTCCAGTTTCTAAAAGACATATTGAAAAGCTACGTGTTGAGATTCATACAGATGAAGAAGAGCCCGTTAAATTCACATACGGGAAAGTGATTGTCACATTACACTTTAAACCGACGGATTAAAAAAAAAAACAATGCAACCTGATGTTTATAGATTCGTTCCTTATTATGAAAATCAGGTCGGTCACTGTTTTTCCGGCACTCCAGTTATGTATGGGAAAGGTTTGGGTAACATATTTTCAAAATTATTCAAGTTCGTCACACCTTTATTTAAACAAGGATACGCGCTTACCAAACCTCACCTGAAAAACACCGCCAAAAATATCACGTCCGATGTGGTGAGCCGTGTGGTTGAAAGAGTGTCCCATCCTCAGGAATCCGGCGTGCAGGAAGGATCTGGGATCATGGTACTCTCGCGACGCCCCAGGAAACGCCCTCCCGGGAAACACATAGGCAGAGGTAAAAAACGAATAGTCTCGCACAAACGTGAGACAGTCTGACGGAAGGCCAAGAAGAGAAGACCGTCTTGTGATATTTTTTTCTTAAGGATGAGCCTGTTACGATATAATTCACCCGAGTGCGCCATGAGTGAGCTAGACCTGTTTACCGTCCCCGCGACACAATTCTTGATAGAGGACAGTCAATATGTGGAAATAACTCTGATATCGGCGGTGACTGACACCGGACCGATCAAATTTTTTATCCCCGGAGACTAAGAAAGATATCTGGAATTAAATAACACGCTGATTCATCTCCGGGTGAAAATTACAAATGCTGATGGGAGTAATCTGGCTGCTGACGCCAGCGTGGGGCTAATAAATTACCCCCTGAACACAATTTTTTCACAGGTTGATGTCACTCTGGGTGACAGGTTAATTTTGCAGTCCAGCGACACACATCCTTACAGGGCTATGATTGAAACATTACTGAACTTCTCAGCTGAATCACTCAAATCTCAGTTCACAGCAGGCCTTTTTTTCAAAGACACAGCAGGCGAGCTGGATTCAATTGTGACGGCTGATGATGGACCCAACGCAGGTCTGGTGAGAAGAGCGCGTCTCACCGCTCGGTCGAGAGAAATCCACCTGCTTGGTCCGTTACACGCAGACATCTTTTTCTGCGAGAGGTTGTTGTTAAATAATGTTGACCTTAGAGTTAAGCTGATTCACGCAGGTGACGCTTTCAGCCTGATGTGTGCTGATAACAGCACTTTTAAGTTAAACATCCTGGGAGCATCTCTTTTTGTTAAAAAAGTCTCAGTCTCCCCAGCAGTTCGTCTCGGCCACAATGCGGCGTTATTGAAAGGGAACGCCCTGTATCCGTTATCACAGATTAATGTGAAAACCTATGTTATCCCTCACAATTCCAGAATTTGCAGTCAGGAAAATCTGTTTCTGGGAGTCATGCCAAAATACTCCATCCTGGGTATGGTGAACCACGATGCTTTCAGCGGAAAAAAGGATTTATGCCCGTTTAACTTCCGAAACTACGATGTGGAATATCTCGCTCTAAGCCAAAATGGGAGACAGGTGCCTTCTAAACCCTTCCAACCGCAATTTAACAACTGGATCTCTGTCAGAGAGTTTATAATTTGTACACAGCCACAGGGAGACATTTGAAGGATCTTCCTCTCTGTATAACTCGTGACCATTTCCCACTGGGATACGCCTTGTATGCTTTTAACCTGAGTCCGGAGGAGGATACGGGGGCATTGTCACTGGTTTCCACTGGCAGTCTAAGGCTGGAAATGCATTTCAGAGTGGCGAGCCCGCATACCATAATGCTAGTGGTCTACCCGTGCTATGATTCCATTCTGGAAATTAAGTTCAAACGGCAATTATTGGTCGAGTTTTACTGAATCATGAACACCGCGTTTAAAACCTATTACAATTTACACTGAATGAAACTGCTGTAGACTGTTACTTTTGTAAAGATTTTTATTGTGGTGATAAAACATGCTGTATAACAACAAATTATATATTAAATAAAGGATTAGTACAATAACAAGGTCTGCTTCTTTTATTTGAAAACTCTGTGATCTTCTTTCATGTTGGAAGTGTCACCAGCCCTGACGCCTGGGCATCTCTGACCATGTTGCTGATCCAGTTATCCTCAGAAAGCAGTGTTTATGCGGGAAATTCTTCCCAAATGATCGGCTTCACCTTTCTTTTCTTCTTGCTGGGGGATTTGGTTGCAAGTGGTGACTCATCCGGCGATATACTTTGGCTTTTTTTTTTTTATTTCTGCAGTTCTTCGCATGCTGCAGAGTTTGAAATGCAGGTCACAGGAATATTATATTCATTCAAAACAGTAAGAAAATGGCCCCAGCCTGTTGGAGGGTTGGATTTTTTGAAGGAAGAGCTGAGATATTTCATGAGATCAATTGCATGGGAACCCTTAACTGCCCGCCCGTTATAAATAAATCCACCCACTGTGGTCCAAGTAGCATTACCTGTGGAAATCTTCCTCATAATATACTCTGCATTCTTACAGTCTCTCGAGGGCAGGTTCTCTATCACCTCCCTCACGGTACCCGTGAACTCCTCCTCTTTCGGTGTAATAACGGACTCCTTTTCAGAGGGTGAAACACGTGCTCGCTTTTCATTCTCCCCCTGCCTGATAAGCATTAAATAACGCTGCAGGAGAGCCTCCTATTTTTTAATTTTCTCAAAAGGACTCTGTCCATCCTCGGCTATAACTGCCCTCATTTTAAAATCCAAATCATTTTCAGCGGACTGTTTGATGTCTGCACCACCAGGATTCAACTGTTGCGTATTTGAGGTCATCTGTTCAAGTTGCTGAGTCGATTTTGACATAATTTATCCTCGTATGAGTTGAGTAATAATCGGCAGTGCAGCAACCAGTAGCGGCAACAAGAATCCTCCAGTCTGTATAAGACTCCCGCGTTTACTCTTTAAGCTGGTCTTTTTAGCCGCCAAAAGCCGTAAAGCTTGTCTCCTCTTTTTCAGGGTGCTGAATTGTCTCCTGTTCAGGACGATATTACCCTTTAAAATATTCAGAGCAATCTCAGATAAGGCACGCAGAAGGTCGGGAGCCGCCGTTCTCAAAATGTCTTGACGCTGATGCGGGCTGGCTTTGATTAGAGTTTTAAGAATATCGGCGTTCCTTTTTAAAAGTGAGCTCATGGTCTCCTGCTGGATTTTGCAATATAAACAGCCGGCCACTGATTTTGCAACAACCCTGTTCTCAGTCTAAACCGAACTGGGCAGTTTTGTGTACAGTCCAGGAATAAATATCAGTATGGTTCACTGGTTGCATCTTCTAAGCTGTCCAAAAAATATTGTTTTTTGGAGGGGAACATTTGTTGAGCTAAAATATTCATCTGCAGCTTATCACGTGGGTTTTTAAAAACACCATATAGCTTGTGTTGAGACTGATTGTTCTGCTGTATTTCCTCTGATGAAACACATTCTGAGTTATTAAAATTATCGACATATTCCTATGGTGTCTGTACTGTGTAAATACTCTCACAACTCCGGGGTCATCAGCTGCCTGAAAAATGAGATCGTCCAATATTATCAGGTGAGACTGACCAGAAGGAAAAAGGCTTTCGTCTTCGAAAGAATCAGGCAGACCTTGCACAATCTCAGGTCAAACAGGATAGGCTCTCCAAAATCAGACATGCTTTTTAATATCCAAAGGGTTCAGTCAGACCGTCAGGCAAAAGACGTTGTTTGTCATACACGACTTGGAAGGTTTTCTGGAATCAATCAATCAATCAATTTTTTTATATAGCGCCAAATCACAACAAACAGTTGCCCCAAGGCGCTTTATATTGTAAGGCAAGGCCATACAATAATTATGTAAAACCCCAACGGTCAAAACAACCCCCTGTGAGCAAGCACTTGGCTACAGTGGGAAGGAAAAACTCCCTTTTAACAGGAAGAAACCTCCAGCAGAACCAGGCTCAGGGAGGGGCAGTCTTCTGCTGGGACTGGTTGGGGCTGAGGGAGAGAACCAGGAAAAAGACATGCTGTGGAGGGGAGCAGAGATCGATCACTAATGATTAAATGCAGAGTGGTGCATACAGAGCAAAAAGAGAAAGAAACAGTGCATCATGGGAACCCCCCAGCAGTCTACGTCTATAGCAGCATAACTAAGGGATGGTTCAGGGTCACCTGATCCAGCCCTAACTATAAGATTTAGCAAAAAGGAAAGTTTTAAGCCTAATCTTAAAAGTAGAGAGGGTGTCTGTCTCCCTGATCTGAATTGGGAGCTGGTTCCACAGGAGAGGAGCCTGAAAGCTGAAGGCTCTGCCTCCCATTCTACTCTTACAAACCCTAGGAACTACAAGTAAGCCTGCAGTCTGAGAGCGAAGCGTTCTATTGGGGTGATATGGTACTACGAGGTCCCTAAGATAAGATGGGACCTGATTATTCAAAACCTTATAAGTAAGAAGAAGAATTTTAAATTCTATTCTAGAATTAACAGGAAGCCAATGAAGAGAGGCCAATATGGGTGAGATATGCTCTCTCCTTCTAGTCCCCGTCAGTACTCTAGCTGCAGCATTTTGAATTAACTGAAGGCTTTTTAGGGAACTTTTAGGACAACCTGATAATAATGAATTACAATAGTCCAGCCTAGAGGAAATAAATGCATGAATTAGTTTTTCAGCATCACTCAGACAAGACCTTTCTGATTTTAGAGATATTGCGTAAATGCAAAAAAGCAGTCCTACATATTTGTTTAATATGCACTTTGAATGACATATCCTGATCAAAAATGACTCCAAGATTTCTCACAGTATTACTAGAGGTCAGGGTAATGCCATCCAGAGTAAGGATCTGGTTAGACACCATGTTTCTAAGATTTGTGGGGCCAAGTACAATAACTTCAGTTTTATCTGAGTTTAAAAGCAGGAAATTAGAGGTCATCCATGTCTATGTCTGTAAGACAATCCTGCAGTTTAGCTAATTGGTGTGTGTCCTCTGGCTTCATGGATAGATAAAGCTGGGTATCATCTGCGTAACAATGAAAATTTAAGCAATACCGTCTAATAATACTGCCTAAGGGAAGCATGTATAAAGTGAATAAAATTGGTCCTAGCACAGAACCTTGTGGAACTCCATAATTAACTTTAGTCTGTGAAGAAGATTCCCCATTTACATGAACAAATTGTAATCTATTAGACAAATATGATTCAAACCACCGCAGCGCAGTGCCTTTAATACCTATGGCATGCTCTAATCTCTGTAATAAAATTTTATGGTCAACAGTATCAAAAGCAGCACTGAGGTCCAACAGAACAAGCACAGAGACGAGTCCACTGTCCGAGGCCATAAGAAGATCATTTGTAACCTTCACTAATGCTGTTTCTGTACTATGATGAATTCTAAAACCTGACTGAAACTCTTCAAATAGACCATTCCTCTGCAGATGATCAGTTAGCTGTTTTACAACTACCCTTTCAAGAATTTTTGAGAGAAAAGGAAGGTTGGAGATTGGCCTATAATTAGCTAAGATAGCTGGGTCAAGTGATGGCTTTTTAAGTAATGGTTTAATTACTGCCACCTTAAAAGCCTGTGGTACATAGCCAACTAACAAAGATAGATTGATCATATTTAAGATCGAAGCATTAAATAATGGTAGGGCTTCCTTGAGCAGCCTGGTAGGAATGGGGTCTAATAAACATGTTGATGGTTTGGATGAAGTAACTAATGAAAATAACTCAGACAGAACAATCGGAGAGAAAGAGTCTAACCAAATACCGGCATCACTGAAAGCAGCCAAAGATAACGATACGTCTTTGGGATGGTTATGAGTAATTTTTTCTCTAATAGTTAAAATTTTGTTAGCAAAGAAAGTCATGAAGTCATTACTAGTTAAAGTTAATGGAATACTCAGCTCAATAGAGCTCTGACTCTTTGTCAGCCTGGCTACAGTGCTGAAAAGAAACCTGGGGTTGTTCTTATTTTCTTCAATTAGTGATGAGTAGAAAGATGTCCTAGCTTTACGGAGGGCTTTTTTATAGAGCAACAGACTCTTTTTCCAGGCTAAGTGAAGATCTTCTAAATTAGTGAGACACCATTTCCTCTCCAACTTACGGGTTATCTGCTTTAAGGTGCGAGTTTGTGAGTTATACCACGGAGTCAGGCACTTCTGATTTAAAGCTCTCTTTTTCAGAGGAGCTACAGCATCCAAAGTTGTCTTCAATGAGGATGTAAAACTATTGACGAGATACTCTATCTCCCTTACAGAGTTTAGGTAGCTACTCTGCACTGTGTTGGTATATGGCATTAGAGAACATAAAGAAGGAATCATATCCTTAAACCTAGTTACAGCGCTTTCTGAAAGACTTCTAGTGTAATGCAACTTATTCCCCACTGCTGGGTAGTCCATCAGAGTAAATGTAAATGTTATTAAGAAATGATCAGACAGAAGGGAGTTTTCAGGGAATACTGTTAAGTCTTCTATTTCCATACCATAAGTCAGAACAAGATCTAAGATATGATTAAAGTGGTGGGTGGACTCATTTACTTTTTGAGCAAAGCCAATAGAGTCTAATAATAGATTAAATGCAGTGTTGAGGCTGTCATTCTCAGCATCTGTGTGGATGTTAAAATCGCCCACTATAATTATCTTATCTGAGCTAAGCACTAAGTCAGACAAAAGGTCTGAAAATTCACAGAGAAACTCACAGTAACGACCAGGTGGACGATAGATAATAACAAATAAAACTGGTTTTTGGGACTTCCAATTTGGATGGACAAGACTAAGAGACAAGCTTTCAAATGAATTAAAGCTCTGTCTGGGTTTTTGATTAATTAATAAGCTGGAATGGAAGATTGCTGCTAATCCTCCTCCTCGGCCCGTGCTACGAGCATTCTGACAGTTAGTGTGACTCGGGGGTGTTGACTCATTTAAACTAACATATTCATCCTGCTGTAACCAGGTTTCTGTTAGGCAGAATAAATCAATATGTTGATCAATTATTATATCATTTACCAACAGGGACTTAGAAGAGAGAGACCTAATGTTTAATAGACCACATTTAACTGTTTTAGTCTGTGGTGCAGTTGAAGGTGCTATATTATTTTTTCTTTTTGAATTTTTATGCTTAAATAGATTTTTGCTGGTTGTTGGTGGTCTGGGAGCAGGCACCGTCTCTA
Organism: Thalassophryne amazonica; assembly: GCF_902500255.1. Lineage (NCBI taxonomy): Eukaryota > Metazoa > Chordata > Actinopteri > Batrachoidiformes > Batrachoididae > Thalassophryne > Thalassophryne amazonica. The sequence continues at coordinate 101,002,037 of NC_047103.1, forward strand.
CGGGGATGGGGTAATGAGGGGATGGCAGGGGGAGAGAAGCTGCAGAGAGGTGTGTAAGACTACAACTCTGCTTCCTGGTCCCAACCCTGGATAGTCACGGTTTGGAGGATTTAAGAAAATTGGCCAGATTTCTAGAAATGAGAGCTGCTCCATCCAAAGTGGGATGGATGCCGTCTCTCCTAACAAGACCAGGTTTTCCCCAGAAGCTTTGCCAATTATCTATGAAGCCCACCTCATTTTTTGGACACCACTCAGACAGCCAGCAATTCAAGGAGAACAGGCGGCTAAACATGTCACTCCCGGTCCGATTGGGGAGGGGCCCAGAGAAAACTACAGAGTCCGACATTGTTTTTGCAAAGTTACACACCGATTTAATGTTAATTTTAGTGACCTCCGATTGGCGTAACCGGGTGTCATTACTGCCGACGTGAATTACAATCTTACCAAATTTACGCTTACCCTTAGCCAGCAGTTTCAAATTTCCTTCAATGTCGCCTGCTCTGGCCCCCGGAAGACAATTGACTATGGTTGCTGGTGTCGCTAACTTCACATTTCTCAAAATAGAGTCGCCAATAACCAGAGTTTGATCCTCGGCGGGTGTGTCGTCGAGTGGGAAAAAACGGTTAGAAATGTGAACGGGTTGGCGGTGTACACAGGGCTTCTGTTTAGAACTACGCTTCCTCCTCACAGTCACCCAGTCAGCCTGCTTGGGATCTGCCAGGGGGGAACTAACGGCGGCTAAGCTACCTTGGTCCGCACCGACTACAGGGGCCTGGCTAGCTGTAGAATTTTCCACGGTGTGGAGCCGAGTCTCCAATTCGCCCAGCTGGCCTCCAAAGCTACGAATAAGCTACACTTATTACAAGTACCATTACTGTTAAAGGAGGCCGAGGAATAACTAAACATTTCACACCCAGAGCAGAAAAGTGTGGGAGAGACAGGAGAAGCCGCCATGCTAAATCGGCTAAGAGCTAGTAGCTACGCTAATCTAGCGGATTCCTAAAAACACGCAAAGTGAATAATTTAGAGGTGATTCAGCAGAAGGAGTGCTTTAGTTAAGGCACGTAAAGATTACACTGGGACACAAATCGTAATCTAGATAACTAGATCAATCTAACTGCGCAGATTAAACAGCTAACAGATACAGAAAAACACCGCTGTGCTCCGGAACAGGAAGTGATACAATACCGCAGTGAGAGCCAACCACCAGTAGAGGCAAGCAAAACCAACGCGTTTGTCATCTTGAAGCTGTTTTTATGACGTTTGATACCCTGCTGTGTTGCTTTGATCATGGAACCGTTGGTAGGATCTTTTACATAACCCTCGAACAAGTCTTTGACACTGTCAAAGTTTATTTTTTGACAGCTAGCACGAGTTTGTGTGATCCCTTTCACGCGCACAACAGTTTCTTCACTCAAGGTTTTATACGCGTAACTTTTCGGTCCCGCCGCCACAAATTCAACAATAGTGTCCACACCCAACTCATCTGTTAACTGTCCAAGAAAATTACCGGTGGGTAACAGGGTTTCACCATCCCTGCAGACATAGATCAGGCTATCTGTATTGTAGTACACGATCCTCTCTGGGGTCGCCACCTTTTCCATAAATCCATACAGAATCAATGCATATGACGTGGTGAATGCCGCAATAAATATATTATCTGCTTTACCCGGACGAGCTATGTATTGTGACCCATACCGCCATTGGACCATAGCCACATCATTATTCAGAAATGAAAAATAGGTGATGTCATACTGGTCGGAGAATAGAAACCTGAAAAATTCCTCAGCATTCCTAATGAGTTTGGTTTGCGTGAGATTATTCCTCTGAGCGAATTTCCTCCAGAAGGAATTCGGGCATAATTTCGCCATTTGTCTTTTTGCAGGGTTGAGGGAAATTTTCCCTGGGTCCAATCAGATTTTTTGATTGATCCAGTAGTCCTCGACATATTTCTCCCTGTTCTCAGACTCTTTATCAGATTCCGGTGGATATCCAGACGCCTCCTGTTTGTTTTAAAAACGTGTTTATGTACCCCACAAATATATTATCGCTTTTAGTTTTGAAATGCCAGACCTCGTTAATCTCTGCCACAATGTAACCTTTATCCAAAGCTTTGTGAAATTCAGGGGTCGGTCACGTCCCGTTCAAAGCTCTATCCTGATCGCTGTGTGTGCATGATTCATCTTGGTTGTTGAGATCAGCACACAAGCAACAAATAGGAAAGACTAGCTTTCCCTGAGGCATCCGGTAAGGAAGAATGGGGAAATGTAACCCGTGCGGCGGGTACACGCTAGCTTTGATGAGACCGAAATATGAACGAGGGTCTTGGAAATCCCTGACGATGATTTTCGGATGTCCTGTGGGGTATGTGAAATTTACGTTAATGCAAGGGTACAACGATGTCACTTCAACATAATGAATCTGTTCACCCTGACCTGAGGTGTACCGCAGACATGCAGGCGCTGTCCGTCCCCCGGACAAAGCGTCTCTTGGGTCGAGGGGTTTCGGGGCTTAGTACTGCTAGAGAAATTGTTGGACTGTCTGATTATTTTTTTAATGTTATTCCATTCGTGCTCCCAGATATTGGTAAGACTGACACACTCCACCACCTCCAAAGCTGCTAATTTCATCTGACACACCACGTACAGCTGACCGAATGTGGTGTTCAGAAGAGGATTTTTCCCATCCGGAAACCGAATGTTCATTGTTCATTGAATGTTCGTTGAACGTTTGCAGACATGGCATGAACACTGCATGAACATCATATGAACAAAGAATGAAGACAGGTAATGTTTGCATGCAAACATTCAGTGAACATTATACAAACATTCACAAATGTTCACAAACATCATACGAACAGTTGCAGCAGAACATTAAATGAACATTTGTAGAATGTTCGAATGTGAACATTACCTGTCCTCATTCTTTGTTCATATGATGTTCGTGCAATGTTCTTGTTCAATTACCTACAATTTTTGTGGTTGTTCCTATTGAGAACAAAAAAATTAAGTAAAACAAACTTCATAAATGTTTTAAAATTCAATAGGTTTTATTCCAATAGTGTCTTGCAATGTGGAATTCACATATAAAATCAATAATGGAGAAACTTTTGAAATCACTTAATTGATAACAGAGGAATTCATCTTTACAGAATTAAACATCATTGCTCAAAAAGCACATAAAATGAAAAATTTTCAACTTTTCAAAATATTTCTTAAGCGGTAAACCACAGACACTACTCCAAAAAAAAAAAAAAAATGTTCAGACATAATAAGAATAAATCTTCTAGAAATAACAATGAAACCTAAAAAAAAAAAATTCATCTATTGAGCTTTGTATATCAACTCATCCGTGAGGTGCAAAGTCGTTAGCAATATGACATCAGTGGTTGATAATATAATGGACATTATAACTGTGGAAATAGTAAATGAGAAATCAAAAAATGTACTTGTGAGCTGTGTCTATAGAGCACCAGGAACTAAGGTAGAGTCATTCATTGACATTATAACAGAACTGTTTGACCAAATCCAAGCCAAAGAAGTGTTTTTGTGTGGTGATTTCAACATCGATATGGATAGTGTACTTCACTCTTTTGATGTTTTTACTGATACAATGTTTAGTTTGGGTCTAGTTCCAATGATATCAAAACCAACAAGAATCACATCTCAGAGTGAGACTATAATTGACAATATATTTACTAATATAATGGTTGGAAAAGTAGTGAGCGGAATCTTAATAACGGATGTGAGTGATCACTTACCTGTTTGCTATAAATGAAAAAAATTGCTATAATATTAAGGAAACCACCAATAAAATAAAAGTCAGAGACGGATCCGAAAAAGCATTACAGGCACTAAAGGAAGACCTTAAAAACCAGAATTGAGATGGAATATTTGTAAATGATGTCAATGAAGCATATGATGCATTTATGAAAATTTTCACAATGTTGTATCATAAAAACTGTAAACTGATGAATTTTTCCAGGAGGGATGCTGTTGACAAACCATGGATGACTTAAGAAATGCCTGCAAAAACAAAAATAATTTATATAAATGTTACTTAAAATCAAGGTCATGAGATGATGAGGTTAGATATAAGAGGTATAAAAATAAACTAGTAGAGATAATAAAAAAGCACAAAAAGGAATATTATGGTAAATTACTTGATAAAAATAGGAAAAACATAAGCGACATGGAGAGTAATTAATAATGTAATAAAAAAATCACAAAGAGAAACCAGTGATTCCAAATTATTTTGTGAAAGAAAATGTATGCATACAAGATAAGACAAAAATAGTGAATAGTTTTAATGATTTTTTTTGTAAGGGTGGGCCCAAATTTAGCGGCTAATGTTCCAAAAACAAAGGGTGATACTGCAGTTGGAAGTCTAATCATGGACAATGTGAACAGCCTCTTTCTTGGCAAGGTTGAAAAGGAAGAGATACTGAACGTTGTGGGTGGTTGTGCAAGCAAGAGATCAACAGACTGTCATGATCAAGACATGTTTCTAATTAAGAACATTATTGAATCAGTCATTGTACCGTTTACTTATATTTGTAATCTGTCATTTTCAATGGGAACTTTTCCTGATAGCATGAAAACAGCTAAGGTAATTCCACTATATAAAAGTGGGCATAAACATGTTTTTTCTAATTACAGACCAGTTTCCTTGCTTCCACAATTTTCCAAGATATTAGAGAAATTATTTGTAAATCGATTGGATAAGTTCCTTGATAAATATAACATTCTAAGTAATAGTCAGTATGGTTTTTGAACTAGTCACTCTACAGCCATGGCGATTATGGAACTAACTGAAGAAATATGCACTGCAATAGACAATAAAGATTTTTTACTGAGCATTTTTGTGGACTTCAAAAAAGCTTTTGATACCATTGACCATACTATACTTCTTCAAAAATTAAACAAATATGGAATCAGAGGGGTTGCTCACAAATGGGTATCAAGCTATCTAGTCAACAGAAAACAGTTTGTACAGGTAAACGATGTAAGATCTGGATTATTAAGTGTTACCTGTGGGGTACCTCAGGGGTCGGTCCTTGGACCAAAATTTTTTACACTGTATGTCAATGATATTGTTAATGTATCTAAGATGTTACATTGTATTCTGTTTGCTGATGATACCACATTTTTCTATTCTGGTAAAAATTTACAACATGTGTTGAGAGTAGCCAAAAAAGAATTCATGGGAATAAAAACTTGGCTTGACATTAATAAATTATCGCTTAACTTTGACAAAACTAATTTCATGATATTTAGTAATAGAGATAAAAGTATGAATACCCCAATTATTATAGATGGTGTAGAAATTAAAAGCGTGACGGAAACAACATTTCTGGGTATCATGATTGATGAGAACCTGAGTTGGAAATCACATATTAACTATACAAAGAATAAATTATTAAAAATGATTGCTATACTACACAAAGTAAAAGAGATGTTAGATGAGAAAGGACTACATATATTATACTGTTCTATGATTGTTCCACATCTGTCCTACTGTATTGAAATATGGGGAAATGCCTGCAAAACATTTACACATTCACTTTTCATTTTACAGAAAAGAGCAATAAGGTTAATTAGTCGGAGGCATTATGGAGAACACACAAGTCCAATATTCCTGCAGTTACATTTGTTGAAATTTCATGACCTGGTTGATTACACTATTCTCCAGACAATGTTTAAGGCTCACAAAAAAAATACTACCAACTAACATCCAGAACAAATTTGAAAAAAGAGAAAGCCAGTACAACTTAAAAGGAACAGAGATATTTAACAAACCAAGATTCAGAACTAAATTGAAGGAACGTTGCATTTCTATCAAGGGAGTCAGTTTATGGAATAATCTGAACAAGGAAATTAAAGAAGCTAAATCAAGCAATATATTTAAAAAGGCAGTTAAAATTAATATGATTCAGAAATACGACCTGATGTAATAATGAAACCGCATGTATATTTTTACTGTTTATTTTTCTTTTTCTTTTGTAGATATTCTGATTGTAATGTTAATAATGTGATTATTATTTAATTTGGAAGTTAATCTTCTGTAAAAAGGGGTAGATAATATGAGTTTGCTTCTTTCTACCCCCTTTCATGCAGGTGCATTGTTACGTTTGTTATGTTTTCTTCTGGATTGATTTTTGGTTGTGTGGTTGGAAATGAATGAAATAAAATGAATGAAAAAAATCTACATACAACTGATAATACACATTTTAGGAGCAAAAATAAATTCAACTTAAACATAAATCACCGCTTGAAACAAAAACTACAACAATCTTTTAGACATCTACATACAATTAATAAAACATATTTAAGAGCAAAACTGCGGACAGTTTTAACACAAACATTACTATCAATAAATTCCCTGAGAAAATTCCTATGAAAAAATATTCTAAGTTTTTAATCACATAGATTTGAAGACTCAGTATGACATTAGTCAGATACGACAATGCAATAGAACACACATCATTTTTAAGAGCGAAACTGAACAGTTTAACACAACCATATTACAATCAATAAATTTCCTGAGGAAATTCATATGATGAAAAAATATACAAAAATAATACAAAATTATTAATTTAAATTAATGTTTGATCCCCAGAGAAAAAGTTTATCTGCAAGTAAAATTTAATTTTATCAAAAATATTCCACGTACAATGCAAATTAAATGCTGCTGCTAATCTGCACATAAGCTTTGATACTATAGAATATAAACACCTTCATATTATATAAAATACCCTCAGCTGTATGAGCAGTCTTCTTAATAATTACTTAATTGGTATCCCAGTGCTAAGTGTAATATATATATATATATATATATATGTGTATACAGGTGGAGCCAAAAGTTTACATACCCCGGCAAAAGTTTATTTATTTAATTTTTTTGGCCATTTTTCAGAGAATATGAACGATGACACAAAAACTTTTTTTTTTTTTACATGGTTCGTGGTTGGGTGGCAAACAACAGTGTTTATTTTCAAATCATAATGACAACACAAACTATGCAAATGAACCTGATCAAAAGTTTACATACCCCTGTTCTTAATACCATGTACTGCCTGTCTTTTGTGGTGGTTGTGGACGAGGCTCTCTGAGGGTAAAGCTGCCACTGAATGTTTTGGACTTTATTTACATCAATTATGAAGAAATAAAAACAATATGGCACTCTATGGTAAATCTGCATGAACAGTTCTGAAAAACTGAGTGACTGTGCAAGAAGAAGAAGAGTGAGGAAAGCCACCAAGACACCCAGACAACCCAGATGAAGTTATAGGCTTATGTGGCTGTGATTGGAGAAATTATGCACAGTGCAAGCTTTGCATTTTGTATCACCAGTTATCCATCTTCATGATGAAGTGGTATAGAGGAGGATTTTCTTAAAAAGAAGACCTGAAACTTTAGCCACAAATTGCCAGTAGATACATCTGAGATGCAAGCCTGAATTTGATCTGTTTTGGTGAAAGAAAATCCTTCTGTGCTGTACTCCACTATGAAGCTAAGAGTAGCGATGCAAAATGCAAAGCTTGCACTGTGCACAATTTCTCCAATCACAGCCACATAAGCCTATAACTTCTCCTGAGTTGTCTGGGTGTCTTGGTGGCTTTTCCTTGTAAATCACTGCAGATGTGTTATCAGGTTGTGCAAACAGCGTTTTCAGTTTTTGGAGTGTTTTTCAGTAGCTTTTACATATATGATGGGCATGTTAGATTTACACAGAAATGAAGCTGTTTTGGAGTGGATTCTGCCATGCTGGATTCGCAGCCAGAGAGAGACCAGACGTCACGGTGCCTTTCTACTGTGACTGGCTGTTACCCCCCCCCCCCCCCAAAAAAAAAAAAACTGATTTGCAAGATTGTTAGTTTTTCAAACCTGTAATCTGGGTCAGGAGAAAGTTCAAGATGGTCCCGTCTATACTTCTTTGATTCTGCTTGGATAGGACATCTTCGGATTATGACACAATTGTAGAAATGATGGTAGTACTGTCCATTGATGTGATATTTATTGCAGCCGCCATAACAACTCTGTAAATTTGTGGCACGTCCCTGGCAAGGCTGCCTTTGACAGTTCCTGACTTGTCCTGCCTGCCAAAGATAAACAGGAGCCATAGTGTTCAAGCAGCCTCTGACAATGATTTTTTTACTGTATCCTTCCCTTGTTCCATTCCAGGGGTGTATGCAGTTAAGGTACTGATTAGGGCATTCCTCTGGTGCCTGGTTCCCTTGTCCTCACCATCAAGTCTGTCATTAGCACTCTTGAGCGGCAAGTTGAAAATTTCCTTTGTTAGTCATAAGCAATTATATATATTTTACTGTTCAGATACTGTATAATTTGAGCAGCATGGTCATAACTGGTATTCAACTCAACTCCTTATTGGACAGGCCCTATATTTTTAACAAGCTGTTTATATTGCTTCCAGAATTTTCTCAATTTAGTTATCAATTAGGTATACCACACAGGTGAAAGCAGATCAGACAAAAATGATTAATCCTACGTACCCACTGCTATTTGTGTAAAGGGCCTTTCACACCACACACTTTGGAAGCATCAGAGGTGCCACAAATCGGTCTAAAATGCATTATTCTCAATGAAATGCATTGCTTTTTAGAGGCGTCTGAAGGGTCGAGTCAGACGCCGAGCTAAACCAACGCTTCTGCCGGGAGTGTGCGCATTCCTGCTTGTCAACAGGCTGACGTGGTCAAAGTTCAACCCAATCCAACTTTTGCCGCTCTGAACTGTGACAAAGCTTCACACCGTCCAATAGAAACAACGCGTCGGGTCCAAACATGGAAGACTAGTGGCAGAAACCACTGATCTCTACAAAACAGAAACGTGTCACAGGACTGCTCATTTATACAGAGCAGTTTTCTGAAGAAAAATCCTTGCAAATGTTTTTTTAACCTCAAAATTAATTTGATTGCTGTATTAAAGCTTTTTTGTGGTTCATCGACGCACATACAACATGGCGATCACTCAAAAATCTGAACGAAAGTCTCTGCCCTCTTTCCGCATGCAACACATCGGGGGTGTGGGAGGCGTTGACGCGACGCGTTGCCTGATGCATATAAAGCGTGCAATGTGAAAGAACTTACTAGTTACCGTATTTCCATAAATACAGCATGTTTCATAATATACTGTGTAAAAAATGAAACAGCAAAACTTTATTAAAGTGATGAGGATCTAACAAACAGAAAACTGATTAACTCACTTCTTCGAGTGACTTTACTGGAAGGCCCATTACTTCCAGGCACTGCTTGTAATTGGTTCTAGCACACACTTCTGGTTTAGAGCTGGCCATTCTTCAGATGATCATCTCAGCAGCGTCCACATTGTTCTCTCTCCTGGTATGTCTGGGAACCGACACTTTCAGGGACGGTCCAAGGATGCAGTACATCAACTTTGTCATTTAGCTGTTTGATACTGTGAATGATGTCATTCTGCTTCTCCTGGAACACAAAATGTATATATATCCATATGTTACAACCTTAATACAGAAGTTCTCACTTTACATTAAATCCTATGCTTCACAAATGATTAAACCAATGCTGTTGACCTTTCATCATGAGCACGGACAAATCTGTGAATGAACTGAGTGATGAAAGTAAGTAGGTAAGTAAGTCCCTTCGGCATGCTCCCTTGTTTGCACTCGGTGTCGCCACAGCAAATCTGAGGTGGATCTGCATGTTGAATTGGCATAGGTTTTACGCCGGATGCCCTTCCTGACGCAACTCCACATTACATGGAGAAATGTGGCAGGGGTGGGATTTGAACCGGAACCTTTTGCACTGAAACCAAGCACATTAACCACTTGGCCTGAGTGATGAAAGTGAGCCATGGAAAAAACTTGAAAGATCTTGGCAAGGCCCTGGTGGGGTCTGGTGGTTGTCTCCCAGAAAAATGTGAAATCTCAAGTGCATTCTGGTTAGGGCTGTAGCTATTGATTATTTTAGTAATCGAGTATTCTATCGATTATTCTGGCGATTAATCCAGTAATCAGATTAAAAAGTACTTTTGCGTTTTAAACAACATCAATAGTCCAGGGCTGTCCATAAGCAATGGCACAATGTCACTGCGCCAAAGTGTTGGCATTTTGCTGAAACGGCGATGGGATGTGGCCTTCTATTTTGTTTTCTCCAATTTGTAAAATTAACCATTTTTAAGTTTTTTGTTTTTTGTTTTAATTAAGGTTGATGGACTGGGTCCCTGTGTGATTTTCTTTTATCCCTCTTTCTCTTCAGCAGTTGCATTTCAGCTGGAGGTTGAACACGCAAGCATCGCAGTCAGTTTTTTTATTATTATTATTATTTTATTTAAGTTACCGTGTTTGTGAAGTGTTGTGTGTTGCCCAAAAATGCAAAAAGACGCAGAGAGAGAGCAGCCGGCCGCCGGGTCAATAGTCCATCCCCACGTAGAGCAGACCGTGTGTTTTTTAAAAATAGACAAACACACTGCTTCGCTTTAAATGCACAGTAAGTCTATTTCAGATGATCAGCGTGGACCATCTTTCTCTTAAAAGGCTTTATTTTACTCTATGTGTCACGTTGGAAAGCAGTAGCTATCGTTGCTAATTTAATTATCTGTTATGCTCGCCTTTTTCTTTTTTCTGCGGACGTTGCAGTGCCACACACAGGCCTGGCATATGTACTACAACGTTAAACGAAGCTTCGAGGCACAGAATTTGCCTCTAACATTTTTTGTAATCAAATTATTCGAGTTACTCGACTCATCGTTTCAGCCCTAATTCTGGTGCTTTTTCAGGTCTATTTACCCACCAAAAGAATCTCCAAAAAAATAAAAAATAAATAATTTTTTTGTTTGGACAGATCACTTTTTCCACCCCAGATAAGGTGGTAAACCTCAGTGGTATACAGTGATGCCGGTAACGCGTTACTCTAATCTAACCACTTTTTTTGTAACGAGTAATCTAACGCGTTAATCTTTCCAAATGAGTAATCAGATTAAAATTACTTCTCCAAGTCACTGTGCGTTACTATTATTTTTGCATTGTGGGTCGACAGCAGCATTAAACTTGGTCCGTGGACCGTTGGTTCTGAGGACCACATGATGTGAAAACACAATAAAACTTTCTTACCTGTAAATCTGGTCATGTTTTCTGCATAAATAAATGTTATCCATTCTTTGTGCTCAAACGCCAAAGCAGGGGCGAATCCAGATGGAATGGGGGCGTGGGGCAGGGATGTGCCCCCTCCCCCACAACACCCCTAGATTAAAGGTCCAGTTTTGAAGCCGTTTTTTTACTACAACTGCTAATACTACTTAAAATAATAATAATTTTGACAAGTAAAATATTTATAGAGAATTTAAATGTTAGAATTTAATAGTTACATTTATAAACAATGTAGGTTAGAAATCGCAAGTTTTACTGTTACAGTGCTGTCAACAGTTAAATATGAGGTCAAGAAAGATTATTTTACTTTTTATAAAACAAGTATTTATTTTCATTGAAGTCAAGAAAGGGTGACTATAAAGTGAGTTTTGGCAAAACAACTATCACTGTCATGTTGAGGTGGCAAAGGGTTGTTGTCGGCAGCTGGGGAAAGTAACTAAAAAAGTAACTAGTAATCTAACTTAGTTACTTTTACAATTGAGTAATCAGTAAAGTAACTAAGTTACTTTTTCAAGGAGTAGTTAGTAATCAGTAATTGGATTACTTTATCAAAGTAACTGTGGCAACACTGGTAGTATAGCATAGAAGTCCTTATGTTTCAAGTGTATGGTACCATAGACAGTACACACACACACACACTATGCAAATGAAACATTATGCAAGGGACACAGAAATTGAGTTTTTATAAAAGGAATTCTGTAACTTTGTATCCGCAATAAACATGTTAATTAAGTAACAAGGCCTGTAAATTATTTCTTTAAATAAGGAAAGTTAGTATATACAACTTCATTACTGGCAGATTTAACTGTATTTTCAAATTATATCCCAAATAGAACAGAATGTTTCTTGCCAGAAATTTTGAATATTTTGCTTGCTGAATGTGAATTTTTAGAATCTACTGGCACAAGACACTGTACAATCTTATTTAACCATTATAGTACAAACCTCGGGATATCGGGCTGATGTGAATCAACTGCAGGCACACACTCAGCCGACTGATCAGATGGAGGATTCAGTGATTTAACAACTCTTAAGGCAGCAGGCATGGTTACTGTTGGGGGGAGGGGGGGGCAAACAATAATCCAAAAATATTATCGTAAACTTATCTTTATAAAGTCTCTTTCTGGGCACTGACATTACTTAAACTTTAATTGCATCAACACCTAAGACAGAGTATATATTTTAGTCATGGCCATAAAAAGTTATGTATATTTTAAATTTAGCATTTATTTAAGCAAATTAGTCTCTTTGAGATCGAGACCTCTTTTATAAGTGACCTGGACAATTAAAGTTTCCAATTCACCCAACCTGCATGTCCTTGGAAGTGAGATGCCAACACACACCTTATTGCCACCTTTAGGCTTCTGGCTTAATATCAGAATAAATTAAAACATGGACAAAATATGAATTAGGCCCGTGCCCGTCTCTGTGGCTAACATTAGCTCCGTGCTAGTCAAATATGTGTTGGTTTGGTTCCCATTAGTCCTGGTCTGGCATAATCAAGCTTCAAGCAAGTTCTGTCTTTTCTGGATAAAATGGGTTTGTGCTCACATCAGGTTCCGTTACCTTAAAGTGTCTTTTCATAGTCACAGCGTCGTGATGACTGTAGGAAGGCCATTTGAAGCTAGCTGCTAACTCGTGGTAGCTTTGTGTTGGTTTTCTGTGATGAATCCCAGTCGATGATCTTCCAGCATTAGTCTCCTCTTCTGCTCTCAGTGGTCTCTTAATCATAGTATAGAGACTGAACAGGCAAATTAATGTCTTGAACATAAACTTTTATTTGCCAAAAGAGAATGGAAAGCATGCAGTGCTGTTTGTTAGCTAAGTCTTCTTCTTCTTCTCTCTCTGTTAAACAGCGGGTTTTAACCCATCTTGGTGCACTACTTCCACCAACTGTTTGGTGGCGAGCACTGCAAGCTTCTTTTTTTTTTTAACCAGAATGAGAATGTTTACATACAGAATGATTGTATCCAGGTGTTACAAATATATTGGGTACAATGTACATGTTTTACCCTGGATAATTATAATATCATGCCTCACTGAAAACATGAATTGAGCAGCTGAAATTAAAGGAATCAGAAAGCAAGAAATATATTGTTATGGTAACAATTCCCACCAAACACTGTTCGACTGTGACATGAAGTCATGAGGTCATGAGTCATGAGTGACATGAGGTCTGAGCAAAACAGTAAAACCTGGACAAATGTTCATTCTGGAAATGTGAAATCTATATTCAGTAGGCCTAAATAAATCATAAATCGACAAATTATTGGTTACCATGGTAACCAGAGTGTTTAAATCAATTCCTATTGTTCATTCTACCTATGATTGCACACATAATTTAAATGGAGTCCAACATTAACTTTCTGTAGGCAGTAAATGATATTTAATGTTTTCCTGTAATATGAAATTTTACAAAATTTAGAATATATATACTTTTATTTAGAGGCAAGCTTTACACATACAACATGAACATTATGTGAATGTTCGCAAACACACTGAACATTAAGCATACATTCTATAAACATTTGATTGATTTTTGCAAATATTTGCTTACATGTTTGTCTAATGTTTGCTTCCATGCAAACATTAGACAAACATCACAGACATATGAATGTTCGCAAACTTGCTGAACAGTAAATGAACATTCTATGAACGTTCAGTTGACGTTCGCAAATGTTCGCTTCCAGGTGGGTTTTTCATGGGCCAGAAAACAGGTTGGACAAATGTGATAAAAGCAACCAAGGAATTCCCAGACATTTTTCACCCCGTTAACCTCCTCATAACCATCAACGGTATACGCCCCCAGCTTTTTCTCACCCTGGTTCAGTGCGTGAGTGATTGTAATATTTCGGTTCTCCATTTCCTATTCTAGCCATTGAATCGAACCACCTGAAACTCGTTTATACTGTTGGCGGTAATTGTCGGCTGACGGTATGGCCAATGTATTAGGTGGAAGAAAGTTCATTTAAAAACTTTCATACAGACTGAGGCAACTGTAGTGCAGCTGAAAGGGTCCACGCGTGTTTTGCTTACAAATTCCTTCATAAATTTAGTGCATGCTGCTGCGAGAATTGTAGTGTCATTATCGCAGTACATCATCGCCTCTGCTTTAAAATCGAAAACGGAGTTCTGTCTGGTTTTGTACTACGCATCAAATTCACGTTTTTTATCTCAGACATTTTTGCCACGCCATACGCAGCGGGATCAGGATATGGACCAATATAATCCAAATTTTTTGCTGAGCTGAACAGGTGTGGAAAGTAACCTTTCCGCATACCCACCTCCACTTCAATACCCATAGCTTTCGGCATTTGAGAGAACGCATGGTTAAAAATGACAGCGAATCAATGTACTTCTGCCTGAACGCCCGATCGGACATTTGCAGAAGTGTACTCCTTGTCATAATCAGTTCAGGAGTGATACCCTAACTGATTAAATATTGCAGAAGGAGATAACCGTCGAATCCTTTAGAATTGTGCGCTATGAAGATGTGATCCTCGAATTTCTTTGCTCTAAAATGTTTAAAAAATTCAGCAATGCAATCAGTACCCCATGCTTTCCAGATGCGGCCAGTCATCGTCTGGGTGATGACATAAAACGGGACGTGTTCTCCGACATCATTCATAAATGTTTCAGAGTCATAAAACACGTATTTCTCAGAATAAGACTCTGCTGGTTTGATTGGTGTCATATAGTACAAGTGGGGCTCGTCTGTCTCCTCAGGCTTTTCACCGTATATTGGACATGATGAGTGCTTACAGACGTGAGGGCTGCTTTTTTAGAGAAGGGTACATAATATTCTATTCTGCATTTAAGACATATTTTCCTGCAATCACACAGGCTTACAGATTTACCTGCGACAGGTCACAACCTCGGTTCTTTATGCCTGACATAGCATAGCTCAGACCGACAGTTCTTGTTACAATCAGAGCAGGAAATAGGGTGTTTATCATTGTCTCCACAGTCGGGGGTCTCGCATACACTGCAGCGCCGCGAGCATGAGTGCCCCCGCTGACACTCATATCTGGTAAAGCAAAAATCACAGAAATATTTCACCCCCAGGAACTGTTTCAGGTTCATGATACCGTAATAATGGTTTTTGAAAAGAAATAGAAATGCTTTTGTTTCAGGGGAGTGATTAATCTGCACTGTCTGGAATTTGGATAGCTTTCTTTCCCCGTCAGCTCTAAAAACACCACAATTTTGCAATCGAGACCCAATTCAAATGTTCCAAGGTGGTCAAACGACACGGGTGTGCTCGTCGATAATCCAACGGAACTTTGTACCTCGTACGCCCTGGCAGTGGCTTCCTGGGTAGTGAGATGTCAGTTTAATAATTGGTTGAGATTTATTGCAAAACATAGCTGATTATCAACATTACGCACAATGTTGAGACACCGGGCCTTTTTCACTATCAGCTCATCATTGAGAAGGCTGGTTATTTTACGCTTATAATCCCCCCACCAGTGGGATTATGCACGACTTAAACAACCAATTCGAGCGAGCTGTCAGATAACACATTCGCGTTTGATTGAACAAGGCGCTCGAGGAGATTTTGGAACCCAGCCAAATCACCATCGGCATCGCATGTGATAAGAGCCCCCTGATTGTGGAGATTTTCACCTCTAATTTCTGCCTGTACGTCACCCTCCCTGGCATATGACAGCGCTCTTTCAACAGAGCTTTGAAAGGTGGTCATGACACCGTTGTAAAACTACTCAAAGTCTGGGGTATCACCTGTTGCAGGGAAATTTAACATTTGCCGGACTTCCATGTTATTAAACCTGTTTCTGGTTGTTGTAACAAGATTTCTCCCTGCCCCGCTCATGACAGGTGCCCCTCCCGCACGATCCCTGCTCTGATGGTGTGATTCTAATTCACTGTGCAGAAGTGTTGATGTTCCCGGTCTCTCTTTTTCTCCCCTCGAGGAGGAAACTGTGGTGATTGGAAGGGGGGTTGGTGAGGAGGCTCCTGGTATTTCGCCGTCCAAGCCAGTTTCGACGGGCCAGGCTAAGCCATTTAACGCTTCCGTTAACTGTGTCAGACGTATTTGGTTTTGGAATTCGGCCTGATTAATACAATGCGGGGGTGTTCTCTCTGGTGACTCATGTAGGGGATCTCCAGGCTGACACGTATCATTTAAAGCATTATTTATTTATGAAATTAAGGCGGTGAGATAAGGATTCACTCCTGATTCGGGTGAAGGAGGGTTTAAACCATTTAGCGCTTCTGTTAAAAGGCTCAAATGTATACGGTTTTGGAATTCGGCCTGATTAATACGGTGCGGGGGTGTTCTCTCTGGTGACTCATGCAGGGGATCTCCAGGTTGACACGTATCATTTAAAGGATTATTTATTTCTGAAATTAAGGTGGTGAGATAAGGATTCACTCCTGATTCGGGTGACCTATCTTGACTGTCCTCTGACATATTGAAAAACAAAGAAAAATCAGTATCCCTCTGTGTGTGAGTTAATACTAATTCAGCTGTGATGAATGTGCTAAACAAGGTCGACTAATTGAATGATGCAGGTCTGGATCTGGAGGTTGTTTGGGCACTGGTCAGCAAGTCTCCTCCTTCTCCGGGAACTGCTCGACGTCTCCTGGCTGAAATATACAAATTTTACAAGTTATGAATAAATTATCGCTTAATTACATGTCATGTCTTCAGAACGCTTTTGCAAATACTCACCAAAGGTAGGGATCTATCCTCTGGCGTCAACGGCTGACTGCACTCCCTGAAGGTTCGACTGAAGGAGAGGTCTGCACTGGTTCTGTAACACAGAAATGTATGTGAATTTTTATAAGTATAGGGTAGACAACCTTATACAGACTTAAAGAATAAATATTATTGCTTACCGGCTCTGTTAAGCTGTTCAGGAACATTGTTTGGGGTTGCTGAATCAGTACTGAAAAGTAAAATAATTAGGTATGATAGAAAATAAAATAATTACTACACTTCACTTTTCATTAGAAAGAAAGTTTTTATGAATGGAGGGTAATTTACCTAGCACCTCTTCTTCAGGCTTGAATTCTAAAAAGTGAAGACAGAGAAAAAGAGAGAGAGAGAGAAAGAATTATATGCGCTCCTCAAACGCTAAAAAATAAATACATACACAAATAAATAAATAAATAAATAATCTGAGATAATTACCTCCCCGGCTGGCGCACGGCCAAAACAGGTTTGTAATGTCGGCGCAGATTTCTCTAAACACAGAGCAGACATACGGATTTTATTTACACAACTCGCTTTTAAATAATCTGTAATAACATCACAAATAAATAAATAATCTGAGATAATTACCTCTCCCGGCTGGCGCACATCTGAAACAGGTTTGTAATGTCCGCGTAGATGTCTCGAAACACAGAGCAGAAATACCGATTTTGTTTACACAACTTGCTTTTAAATAATCTGTGATAACATATAAAATAATTATCAGGCTAGACAATATATATATATTACACAGGTTGTAATAACAATTATAAACAAATTTATAACATATACAAATAATAATTAGGTAAGGCAAAAAAACAAGATAATTATTACACAGGCTGTAAAAACGTATTTAAAACCAATTTACAAAATATACTCACCACAGACTCCGCTCATGCTTGAAGCTTCAATTTCTAGTTGGAAGAGATGATTATTAACGTTTTGCGAGTATAGATCCGCAAATATATCCAAACTTTAAAAATACCCCTTTTAACGCGGATGTGTGGAGATCTCTCAGAGCAGACTGCTTCGACCCTGTTTTCCGGCTAAATGAAGATTATATATGTCCCTCACCCTCTTACAGGGAGCTAAAACGTTTATTTGCTCCAGACAGTTCAGAGCTGTAATCATCACACCTACAGATCAAACAGTGCTACACAGATCTAAAACATTTATTCATTCCAGATGGTTTTTGCACTTATTCAAAGGACAGTTTATACAGAGAGCTGGCATGGTAATATGTAAAAACTCAGGGTTGCTTTATACGCTACGAAAATATACCCCAGACAGGCTCCTGACTCAAAATTCACTACCCCAGCCAGGTACCCCAGCCATCGCTAGAGACCGTTGGTATATTTACCGGAGTTTCTGCTATGCAGCGCAAAGTTAAAACACGTCGGGCCATCGCGGTTTGAAAAGCGAGATATTCCACCTCAGCACCAGCTTTAAAGGGAGACGCACACACACACACGTGCACGTGTGCACGCACACATCACCTGCAATGATTGTTTCTGTCAGAACCGTTTTTTAAAGGGTTAATCCCACAGGGCTCCCAGACTAAACAATTATTTAATTAATGAAATAATTACATGTTATAAAGAATTAAATAATTCTTTTTTATAAATTTTATTTTATATATAATATTATAGAGTCAGAGACTCATGGAAGGGGTGAATCCCAGTCGATGCAAATTGGGCAGACATGCCCATAAATGCTCAGACTAGCATTCAGTGCAAATTCGGCTAATATGACACCTGTGTGTGAACTAATTATGGATGGGTGGGACTCCGGAGCCAGGCTCGCGCTGATTGGCTGTGACATCATGGGGCGGGATTAGGGAGGGGTTAGGGGCGGGGCTTAGTGACATAGTCGATTCTGATTGGCTGTGACACGTCATAGGGGCGGGATTGGGGGAGGGGTTAGGGGCGGGGCTTAGTGACGTAGTTGATTCTGATTGGCTGCGATGTCACCCATCAAACGTTTGACAGGCGGTGGGGTATTATTCTGTCTCACATTGTAGCAACAAGCTGTAGCAAGTATAATTATTAACCCTCTGGGGTCTGAGGTCATTTTTTGGACAGTTCACTTGCCTGGCATAAATGTTTTATTATTGCTGTTAACAGCTATCCCTGCATCCCACAATCAAGTTTTATGTCTCTTTTTTCAGGACAACCTGTTCTTTTATAATATATATGCTGTTGTTGTGTTTTATAAGTGTAATAAAGGTTTACAATCAGTAATAACAAAGATAAAAGTAAAGCGGAAAATAATTTTCCACACACATTTATTCAAAACACACAGCAAACTATAATAAACAACTGTTTTGACACTTTATAAAGGTAATTTGAGGTCTTGTGTGAAAGACTGTACAACAAAAAAGTTCAAACAATAAACACAAATGCACATTTTGATCAATATATACAAAATGGTCTATGTGTTTATGCTCCAGTCTGAGGAGCGGCCCCTCTCCCTCACCCCATTGTTATGATAAACAGTGCTTTACACCAGAGGGAGAGAGCCACAGAGTAATCCAGTAACATTCAAATGCAAACTAGTGGAGCAATCCTGATAGTTACACACTCTTTGTTTGAGCACGTGAGATTGTCATGCGAGGCTCTCTGTCTGCTTTCACTTTTGCTGTGCGTAATGGCGCAGGGCGCATTGGAGGAGTTAGGGGGCTATTCAAACGGGCCAACTAGTAAGATATCACTCCTGAAAATGATCTTTGGTTTATCACGTGAGGTGAATCTGCCCTATGATTGGATTTTGGAAAACCATGTGACGGTGAACCAATTCCGATTGGACACTCACATTGCAAACGTCGTGACACAGCTTCTGTGGGGAGTATAAAGATGGCCGATGGTGGATCGAAAATCCGCGGAGTTAACTTTTCAGCCAAAAAAAAAAAAAAAAAAAGAAGTAAGTTTCTATCTCATATCATTAAAAAGTTATTTATAATTTAGTAAAGCTTGGTCCCAGCCATCGTATATGATGGCATCGCCCCAGAGGGTTAAGATCCTAAACTGAAGTAAATTGGACTGGACCTCTTTCAATGGGTCACCAAAATAATTAACAGTTTTAAGATTTAATAATTAATTGGAATAAATTTAGTTAAAATGATAGTTAAGCACCACCCATGAAAAGCATAGGTACTTTAATTTAAACATTATTAATCAGTCTCAAATCATTAATCAGTCTCAAATATGAAAGTTGTAAATTCTACAATATGATTTGACCAACACTGTTTCCACCTGAACACAGGCACCTGAACACCGCAGGCATATTTACATTTTATTTCCAAATATACAAGAAAAATGAACAGTTTACTGGCATTTTGAGTATATGAACTGGTAAATATGTTTATTGTGAACACATTTGTTACTCATGAGACATTGAAACAAATAAATCTGATTTGAATTTAATAATTAATTTCAAAGCCAATTATTGTTAAGAAAATTATCAAACAAATATATGAATATTTTTAAAGCCACTTTGCACCCATTGACAACAAAACCCTCTGCTGAAACCTTTAACGGGTCACTTAGCTGAGCCGTTGAAGATGTGGAGCGATCCGATCGGTGTCTGTCCTTGATGGGCCTGGTTTGGCCTGAGCTCGCCCGGTTCTGGGGTGAACCACAGGTTTTCCCCGGTGACACCAGGAGCAGTTTCAGCTGGGTTAGCCGCCAGCCCGGTTATTCCTTTCCCAGCAGATTCATCGCAGCTGGCTTGACCCAAGAGGTCAAGGCTTTTGTTGACAAGGGTTTCTGGTAGCTTAAAAAATTTGTGGAACCAAATTCTTTGTCCAAGTCTTTGTGAATTTAGAAAAAGTTAAAGTTTTGAGATTGACGTGCTAACGTTACAAAAAAAGGAAAGTCACTTTTCTATAAATTCACTCTTATTCTGAAAAGTTCCGCCAGGAAGTTATCTTATAAGATTGGACAGCTTGACGAGCCTTAAAAATAGTTATCAAGCTGGTAAATTGTCATCAAACACAGAATGAACAAAGAACCATGTGGTAGCATTTAGCTACGTGAAGCAAGGTCGTGGAGGGAGGCACAAAAGAAGAGAGCAGAGGCTCTGTTCTGAACTTTTAAAGGGAACTTACATCATTAACTCCACCCACTCTGTGTGTAATTCATCTTCAGAACACTTCATGTGTAGAAAGGCAGATATATAAGTCATCTGTTTTTAAAAAACATTAATTATGTTGTCATACACTTTGCTTGAAAGTACTTTTGAATGTAACATTATTAAAGTTACTTAAACACATAAACAAACCATTGGTTAAACAATATTTCACCATCAAAATATTGATAATTCAGAAAAATCACATTTAACACAACAGCAGTTAAAAAGAACATGTCAGATTAAAAGGGAATATACGCAAAGCATTTTGTTTTACTAAATAACAAGAAAACTTTATAATTTTTATATATAGACAGAAAAATGTTATTTTGGATTTAAACAAAAAAGATCCTTTTCTTCACTGAGCTTACGGTCGCCTTATCTTGGAAGAAACCCTCTGTGGATGGTGTGGCAGCTTCACACAATTATAATATCATATAATTTCCACTGACCGAAACTTCACAAATACACAAGTTTCAAGGACCCCTTTGAAGAGCTTTAAATTAGAGGCCCCGGGACAGCACATCTGGAAAGGAAGGTTTCATAGACTTCTCCAATTGGGACCAGAAATTTCCAAATCAGGAGTGAAACAGCTTTTTCTTCAGTTCAAACCTCAGGTTTTGGTTGAGAAAACATTAATGTATGTTATTTGGTGTCAATCGAAGTCAGATTCGCTACAATCTGCACTGGACAATGACCTGATAGCACTATACTGTGATATTTGCTGCTGGAAATTAAGGGAAGTAGCTGGAATAACTATTTTGAACAGGGGAGAAGAAGGAGACCTGCTTCAAAGTTGCATTCTCTATCTGCCAGGGGTCTGATAAACCATCAGAGTAAAGGAGGGAATTAATAGCCACTGAAGCTGACAAGAGAGTGCTGTTTGACCTTGCACTTGATCTGTCTAGTTGGGAATAAGGACACAATTGAAGTCTCCATCTAATACTAGTTTATATGAATTAAGATCTGAGAGAGTTGAAAAAAATGAAGAAAAATGATGCATTGTCCCAATTTGGTCCATAAATGTTAGACAGTATTAATGGTGTATTAAAGAGCTTACCCACTACAACAATATATCTGCCATTACCATCTGATATTACTTCAAAGTGTTCAAATGGAATTCCCTTCTGAATTAAAATTGCTGTTCCCCTGTCTTTATAGTTAAAGCATGAATGATGTATTTGTCCCATCCACTTACAGCTTAGTCTTTTTTGAGAATTAAGATTTAAATGCCTCTCTTGCAGCAATATTATATCAGGTTTTAAAGATTTCAAATAACTAAATATTTTGGTCCATTTAACCAAATTGTTCAACCCTATGACATTCCAGCTAACAAATGAAATTATTCCTTGTTGATTACTTACATTATCCAGAATCATAATGCAGCATATTGAGATGAGCTGGTCCTACATGTTGGCTATATCTGAGTACCTCAGCACATGTTTGAGTCAAACCATAAATCATAAACCCCTTTACCATCCTGGACTCCTGGGCTGGTCTTTTTTGAACCTGAGACTGCCCTAGAAACTCTCCTCTTACTCCTAAGCATACAGTATAACACGTCTACATTAACTCAAACTCTTGCAATAACTCACAAGGGCAGAACAAAATAGCATAGGGTTCCCACCTATACCGTTATTGCTGCATGTGTATGGGCACCTATTGGATCACAAGTTAAGATTCTTAGCACTTACAGTTGGACAATATTCCTACAGAATAGATGTAGCATCAAACCAAATTGGTGATAATAATAACGATAGCAGGTTAAGGTTAGGGTTAGGGTTAGAGTGAGAAAAATTAAGGAATAAAGGAAAAATACTCTCAGGGTTATGATATAAATTAAGACAGCATTAAACATTTACACCATCATTATCAGGTTCTACTGGCAGAGCAGGCTTGACACAATTGCAAGTCGCATGGAAACAGCTCTGTAGAATTAAGGCATTTACTTGGTATAAATGCAGCCCTGTCTCACGTTTTTTTCGTGCTCCCGTCACGAAATTAGTCACATTTTTGTGACTCACTATTACTAACCCTAATCCTACCCCTGACCCTAACCTTAACCACAACCTAATCAATCCTACTCTTTACCCCCACCCTAACCATAACCACCCCCAACCCCCCCGCTTCACTTATAATTTCGTGCAGCCATCACGGAATAAATTTGTGCTGCCATGACGAAAATTAGGTGGTTTTCGTCACAATATCATGAACCAATAGATTTATGTATATTTTGTGTTGCTGAATCACAACTTGCTGTGAGACTGGGTTGTATGAATGCAAGGGTTGGTACACAGAAAGGCAGTCCAAAAAGAGCAACAGTAACACAATCATCTGGCAAAGGCGTGGTCCAGGTACACAGACAGGTTGTCAAAAAACACGATGAGGCAGTCAAGGCAAGGCAATAAACACGAAGAACAGAGCTAGAAAGAGGCACAAGGCACATCAATCAGGCAATGAATAAAGGCAAATGGTGAGGCTTATAAAGCACCCAGGTGATGAGCAGCAAATCAAGAAAGGTGTGAGGAAACTTCCAGAACCAGGGTGTGGCCAGACAGAGGGAAACACCCACCATGATGAACCAAGAGAGAGAGAGAGAGACAAGAGCAAGCAGGACAGAGAAAACCCAAGCAGAAAGGTAGAGCAAAATACAGACAGATAACAAAAGTAAACCAAACACATACCACACAAAGTCCAATTCCTGATAATCATGGTGAGGAAAAAGAAAACAGAGAAAAATAACTTCATTTTTTTTAAATGTAATATTCTCTACGATACATGGTGTCTACCCAGACCCTTCACTTTTTGTAATCTTATGGGCCTTTCACACCAGGGCCGTTAACCCAACGTGTCAACGCCTACCAATGCGTCAACTCCCCCAGCGCGTCGTGACGGCACTTCAGATGCAGCAAGGGGGATTTTCACTCTGATTTTTTTCCAGAGAAAGCTGAGCGATCGCCATGTTGGATTTGTGTCCACTAAAACACCAAAAAGCTTTAAAAAAACAGCGGTACAATGATTCTCCCATCACCCTGCTGGTAGAAGCTTTTTTCAGCTACTTTTCAGAGTGACACCGAGCCGAGGGAGGTCTAATGACGTGGTGAGATATCGATCAAACCGCGACAGTGGGCCGACCCACACAGAGTAGCCGGAGTTCTAGCTTCATCCCTGGGCAGAACGAGGCAGGCAGCCGGGGTGAAGCAGACCCACTTGGTTCAAAATTCCTCACCTCTGGATATATAAAAATGGCCAGTTTAAGCAACGGAGCTTACTTCCGCAAATTTGTCTGAGGTGAGAATAATTTAAAAATAAATTGTGACGTGCACTTTTGAAACTTTAATGTTCAGCTAACGTTAGCTTAGCCTTTTAGCTGCAGAATCACAGTCAAAATGAGTGAATGTAAATAATTATTTTTTTCCTTCCAAATAACGCTGCATCATTTTTGTTCATTCTGAGACCATAAAAAAACGCAATTTTAAATCTTTTTTTTTTTTGGGTGGGGGGTGGGGAGTATTTGTCCCACAATCAGGAATATTTGCTGTGCAGACGCACTTCAAAAACTTCAAGTGATGAGCTGAACACCAAAACCTGAAGTCCAGTCGGAAGAAAATATCTCTACTCTTCAAAATGGGACAAAGGTGTCTTTGAAAACTCCACCAGAGGTCAAAACTGCAGAAGAGACTTTCATGTCTTGAGAGTCCAGCAAACCAACACCTGCTTCTAAAAAAAGCAACTATTTTATTATTTTTAAAAAGCTGTTTCATTTTATATTTTAACATTAAATGAATGGATCATTAAACATGTCCATGAAGTCCAAAGTTTACATTTGCACAGGTAGAAGAAGCCCTGCCCTGATTGTGCATAATGTTAAAACATTCACAATCACTAGAATATTCAAATTCATATTTTAGAAATTGCTCTGTCCTGATTTCAATATTCAGACCAATCACATAATCAATGAGGATTATGTTGCATTAACAATCACATTGCAGTCATTGTTAAATTATCTCCTGTTGCATTATTATAAACATTTGTATTTATTTACAGTGTCCGTTTTTCTGGTTGAAATGAGATATGAATAATCTACCAGACTTAAAAAATGTAAACATTTCCATGCTTTTTTTTTTTGTCTAAAAATAAATATCCAAGGTTCCTTATGTTAAACAAGAAATCATTTAATATGAAATAACAGTATGCTATGGTTTTAATTTACAGATGAAGAAAGGTTTCTAAAGAAACTTTTATTTTACTATTTTAATTACAAGTGTTATAAACTTTTTACAGTAATCAGAAATTTTGAATGTTTCTGTGAAGGCTATCAGTTGTCCATGTGGTCTCCATAGTAGAGAAGCTTGAATCCTGGACTGGACTGGGTTGCTTGAGGCCAGGACGTTTCGCTTCAAATCGCAGAAGCTTCCTCAGCTAAAATTCTTGCTCTGGTAGTCTGACTTCTGTCTGACCCTTGTAGAGAAGAACGAGGGTCAGACAGAAGTCAGACTATCAATCAATCAATCAATTTTATTTATATAGCGCCAAATCACAACAAACAGTTGCCCCAAGGCGCTTTATATTGTAAGGCAAGGCCATACAATAATTACGTAAAAACCCCAACGGTCAAAACAACCCCCTGTGAGCAAGCACTTGGCGACAGTGGGAAGGAAAAACTCCCTTTTAACAGGAAGAAACCTCCAGCAGAACCAGGCTCAGGGAGGGGCAGTCTTCTGCTGGGACTGGTTGGGGCTGAGGGAGAGAACCAGGAAAAAGACATGCTGTGGAGGGGAGCAGAGATCAATCACTAATGATTAAATGCAGAGTGGTGCATACAGAGCAAAAAGAGAAAGAAACACTCAGTGCATCATGGGAACCCCCCAGCAGTCTAAGTCTATAGCAGCATAACTAAGGGATGGTTCAGGGTCACCTGATCCAGCCCTAACTATAAGCTTTAGCAAAAAGTAAAGTTTTAAGCCTAATCTTAAAAGTAGAGAGGGTGTCTGTCTCCCTGATCTGAATTGGGAGCTGGTTCCACAGGAGAGGAGCCTGAAAGCTGAAGGCTCTGCCTCCCATTCTACTCTTACAAACCCTAGGAACTACAAGTAAGCCTGCAGTCTGAGAGCGAAGCACTCTACTGGGGTGATATGGTACTATGAGGTCCCTAAGATAAGATGGGACCTGATTATTCAAAACCTTATAAGTAAGAAGAAGAATTTTAAATTCTATTCTAGAATTAACAGGAAGCCAATGAAGAGAGGCCAATATGGGTGAGATATGCTCTCTCCTTCTAGTCCCTATCAGTACTCTAGCTGCAGCATTTTGAATTAACTGAAGGCTTTTCAGGGAACTTTTAGGACAACCTGATAATAATGAATTACAATAGTCCAGCCTAGAGGAAATAAATGCATGAATTAGTTTTTCAGCATCACTCTGAGACAAGACCTTTCTAATTTTAGAGATATTGCGCAAATGCAAAAAGCAGTCCTACATATTTGTTTAATATGCGCATTGAATGACATATCCTGATCAAAAATGACTCCAAGATTTCTCACAGTATTACTAGACATCAGGGTAATGCCATCCAGAGTAAGGATCTGGTTAGACACCATGTTTCTAAGATTTGTGGGGCCAAGTACAATAACTTCAGTTTTATCTGAGTTTAAAAGCAGGAAATTAGAGGTCATCCATGTCTTTATGTCTGTAAGACAATCCTGCAGTTTAGCTAATTGGTGTGTGTCCTCTGGCTTCATGGATAGATCAAGCTGGGTATCATCTGCGTAACAATGAAAATTTAAGCAATGCCGTCTAATAATATTGCCTAAGGGAAGCATGTATAAAGTGAATAAAATTGGTCCTAGCACAGAACCTTGTGGAACTCCATAATTAACCTTAGTCTGTGAAGAAGATTCCCCATTTACATGAACAAATTGTAATCTATTAGATAAATATGATTCAAACCACCGCAGCGCAGTGCCTTTAATACCTATGGCATGCTCTAATCTCTGTAATAAAATTTTATGGTCAACAGTATCAAAAGCAGCACTGAGGTCTAACAGAACAAGCACAGAGATGAGTCCACTGTCTGAGGCCATAAGAAGATCATTTGTAACCTTCACTAATGCTGTTTCTGTACTATGATGAATTCTAAAACCTGACTGAAACTCTTCAAATAGACCATTCCTCTGCAGATGATCAGTTAGCTGTTTTACAACTACCCTTTCAAGAATTTTTGAGAGAAAAGGAAGGTTGGAGATTGGCCTATAATTAGCTAAGATAGCTGGGTCAAGTGATGGCTTTTTAAGTAATGGTTTAATTACTGCCACCTTAAAAGCCTGTGGTACATAGCCAACTAACAAAGATAGATTGATCATATTTAAGATCGAAGCATTAAATAATGGTAGGGCTTCCTTGAGCAGCCTGGTAGGAATGGGGTCTAATAAACATGTTGATGGTTTGGATGAAGTAACTAATGAAAATAACTCAGACAGAACAATCGGAGAGAAAGAGTCTAACCAAATACCGGCATCACTGAAAGCAGCCAAAGATAACGATACGTCTTTGGGATGGTTATGAGTAATTTTTTCTCTAATAGTTAAAATTTTGTTAGCAAAGAAAGTCATGAAGTCATTACTAGTTAAAGTTAATGGAATACTCAGCTCAATAGAGCTCTGACTCTTTGTCAGCCTGGCTACAGTGCTGAAAAGAAACCTGGGGTTGTTCTTATTTTCTTCAATTAGTGATGAGTAGAAAGATGTCCTAGCTTTACGGAGGGCTTTTTTATAGAGCAACAGACTCTTTTTCCAGGCTAAGTGAAGATCTTCTAAATTAGTGAGACGCCATTTCCTCTCCAACTTACGGGTTATCTGCTTTAAGCTACGAGTTTGTGAGTTATACCACGGAGTCAGGCACTTCTGATTTAAAGCTCTCTTTTTTAGAGGAGCTACAGCATCCAAAGTTGTCTTCAATGAGGATGTAAAACTATTGACGAGATACTCTATCTCACTTACAGAGTTTAGGTAGCTACTCTGCACTGTGTTGGTATATGGCATTAGAGAACATAAAGAAGGAATCATATCCTTAAACCTAGTTACAGTGCTTTCTGAAAGACTTCTAGTGTAATGAAACTTATTCCCCACTGCTGGGTAGTCCATCAGAGTAAATGTAAATGTTATTAAGAAATGATCAGACAGAAGGGAGTTTTCAGGGAATACTGTTAAGTCTTCTATTTCCATACCATAAGTCAGAACAAGATCTAAGATATGATTAAAGTGGTGGGTGGACTCATTTACTTTTTGAGCAAAGCCAATAGAGTCTAATAATAGATTAAATGCAGTGTTAAGGCTGTCATTCTCAGCATCTGTGTGGATGTTAAAATCACCCACTATAATTATCTTATCTGAGCTAAGCACTAAGTCAGACAAAAGGTCTGAAAATTCACAGAGAAACTCACAGTAACGACCAGGTGGACGATAGATAATAACAAATAAAACTGGTTTTTGGGACTTCAATTTGGATGGACAAGACTAAGAGTCAAGCTTTCAAATGAATTAAAGCTCTGTCTGGGTTTTTGATTAATTAATAAGCTGGAATGGAAGATTGCTGCTAATCCTCCGCCCCGGCCCGTGCTACGAGCATTCTGACAGTTAGTGTGACTCTGTCGTACCTTGCTGGCATCAGACGCGTACATCACGGGTCGTTGTGCAAAGACGAGCGAACACTGCATCAGAAAGTCCGCGCACGTCTCCACACAACCACCGTACGGCTCTGGGGGACTTATGTATGCTTCAGGGGATGGTAGGGGGGTTCGTTGAACGACCAGTGGAATGTTAATATCCGGCACCGGGTCGGCAGGAGGAGGAGCCGCAGCAGCGCTCTGATCGCGCGTTTCCACCTGTGCGGTGAGAGCCTCCATCCTGCGATTAAGGATGACGTTTTGCTCGGACATCAAATCCAGCCGAGCGGTAAAGGCGGTGAGGATTTGCTGCAACTCACCGAGCACGCCTCCTGCAGACGCCTGTGCACCCTGCTCTTCCATTGGCTGTCCAACAGATGGGTGACGCCCCTCGGGATCCATGACGCTGGCCGAGATATCCTGTTGTGAAAGTGTAGTGACACGGACCCACAACAGGGGGCGCAAATGAACGGTCAATAGATGAGCCAAAAAAGTAACAATTTAATGTTGTGAAGGTGCACAACGAATATACAGACAATCTCAGAATCTGATAACAGTCAATCCACAAAGGTGACATGTGGGCAGGCTCGAGGATAGAAGACGTCTGTCCTGAGAAGAGCCGGAACCACACGATTTCCGCCGCCACCGAACCTGGTGAATACTGGAGCCGCCAAGTCCCGAATTCCCAGGTGATCACCGTCCCCGACTGTCGGATCTGGTACTGCTGGCGAAGAGCAAAGACAGTCAAGTGTGGGTGTGTGTACACCCAGTAACAACAACGGTGGGAATGCCACCTCCACCTCTAATACACACTCGTGCAGCGTCTGTGTAACCACTTATCTGACGGGAAGTAGGACGAAACAGTCGCGACCCACGCCGGTCCTCTGGTTAGACAGCTGCAACACAATAGCTCTTGGAATCAATCAATACAGGCAGAGAAAGTTACCTCCATAGAAGTACGATATCTCGGCGATGAGGTGGAGATGACGTCTGGGTTTTATGGAGTGAGATGATGAAGAATGAGTGACAGCTGTCAGGAAATAATGAGTGACAGCTGTCACTCCCGGCTGTGTCCGTGGCGGCAGCGCCCTCTCGTGCCTGAAGCCCGCACTTCAGGCAGGGCGCCCTCTGGTGGTGGGCCAGCAGTACCTCCTCTTCTGGCGGCCCACACAACAGACGCGTCTCATCGAAAATATTGCTTTTGTAGACCGATTTGTGACACCTCTGCCGCTTCCAAAGCCTGCGGTGTGAAAGGTCCAGCTAAACTTAACTCTCTAAATGCAGTGTAGGTCTCCACGGGCAGTCTGCGACCTTCTATGGCACTGAAGACACGCACGTGATCCGCCTGTCTCACACACAGTTCTGGCATCTTTTTAATCTTTAATCTTTAATCTTTTTAATCTTAACAGCACATGCAGTGAGTTGTATTGGAGGCTTAAGATATTTTCATTAGTTTAACTTGCTTCTGTTTTCCCACAATAATAATACAATAACATGCATTTGGAGGGCGGTATGCATTTTCAGAGGCCCAACGTCCATGCCCAGTCACCCAAAATGACCGATATTTGCCCGAGTTAGATGAGACATACACAACACATTAACAATATTTAATGTCATTTCAAAAGGCATGACACCCAGAAAACATATACATAAAAAGTTGGCTCACTTTAACTTTTGTCGTGTTGCCTGGTACCGCGCTGCTCTCCAAATTCACCAGGGCATCCTCATCAAGCTGGCTGCTTTGGCTGCTGTTCATTGTCAGACTATCCATGATAAAATCATCAGGAATATCCATATTGGGACCAACACACACTTCTCGCCCTTTTATGTTATCGTCTGCGGACAGTTCTTGGGTTGCGCATGATATGATGTCATCACTTTATGCACAGCGGGTGGGTATGGGGATACCCGCCCGTTACTGCGGGCAGGTATAGACAGGTAGCGTAAATGTAAATCTATGCTACCGGCCCAGCAATTCCTCAGTAAGTGATAATAATAATACAATAACATGGTTTTGGAGGGTGCTATGCATTTTCAGAGGCCCGACGTTCACCCCCAGCCACCCAAAATGACAGATAGTGACTGGGCGTGAACGGAGGGACTCAGAAAATGCATACCACACGACAACAGCATGTTATTTGCATTATTATCACTTTTTACTGAGATACACAACACGTAACGCGTACATAAAAAGTTGGCAGTGCGTCTTCATCAAGCTGGCTGCTTTAGCTGCTGTTCATTGTCGTACTATCCATGAGAAAATCATCCGGAATATCAATATTGGGAGAAAAACACACTTCTCGTTTTTTCATCTTTTCCTCTGCGGACAGTTTTTTTTCCCCTTTTGCGGACAGTTTTTGGGCTGTGCGTGCTATGACATCATTTGTTTACGCACAGCGGGCGGGTATAGCCAGGTAGACGTTTTTTTTCTTTTTTCATTAAATCTTTTACATTATGTATTCTGACCAATAGGCTGACATATATATATATATATATATATATATATATATATATATATATATATATATATATATATATATATATATATATATATATATATATATATATATATATAATTCTAGTTGTTATACCCTTATCACACTCGAGGCCGAATGAAAATTCGACCCACATTCGGGGAGTATCGAGGTGCATTTGAAAACATTGGACAACATTTTTAGAACCGTCTAAACAGTCGGGCACAGTCATGCAGATATTTCAAATGTTTTGCACATGTTCAAAAGAGTCATGGCGCAGTTGAGGTAGTACTGCTATCGAACGACAGTCGAAATGCCGTCTGGCGGCAGTCTGACTGCAAACAATTGGACGCCATGAAAACAGCCTTCGTGACATTCTGATCATGTTCGGTGGGATGTTAGTCATGTTTCCGCCACATCAAACGGTGGCTAAATGTCCCGAATGTGCCTGAACGCACCCTGAGTGCGCCTCGAGTCCTGCTGGATTATATTCTGCTGAACCACAATCAGACTGCAATTGTACGGCTTCTAAGTGCATTTTTATTGTTCTTACTGCAATCTGGCAGCTGTCCAGGTACTGTTGCTGTATTTCATGCACTTATTATTTGTACTGCGTTCAGAGTCTCATGTGCACAGCACGTGTGTGAATCAGTCGGGGTGGGGAGATGGCTGTCCTCCACAATTATTATTCCCTCCTTGATGTGGCACAAATTCTGTTTTTTTTTTTTTTTCATTCTGCCTGATTCACCTTGGCTCGTGCTCATCCGTTCTAAGTTTGATGGAGTATTAATATTCTTATGTCTTTCTTATCTCTTCTCTGTGTTGTCAAAGCTGAGACCCAGGTGTGCTTCAGATACTACCATGGTGTCACGGGAGCTCTCAGGGCAACCACACCCAGCGTAACAATCAAAAAGGGCTCTATACCTGTAAGTGTTCCTTTAATGGATCTGTCTGTTTTAACTGTGTAAAATAATAATAATAACATTATATATATATATATATATATATATATATATATATATATATATATATATATATATATATATATATATATATATATATATATATATATATATATATATATATATATAAATGCTCATTCTTTGTATTGAACCAGAGCAGCTTGAAAGCCAATACCAATTATAGGTTGAACCTGTTAATGCTGATGTTTCAGTGTTTCTGTCAATGACTGAATCAGCGCTTTCATTTAGGAGATGCTGGATCTTCTGTGTATAAGTTCAACATGTGTTGGACTAATTCACACACGCTGCATATTGTTTTATTTTTTGTGATTTTGGAATACATCTGTTACCCTGGGCCACTGAAAGTCTGCATTTGTTTGTGTGTGGGGGGGGTGCTTTTAATCATCTGAATTAAAAATGGAGGCTCAGGGGGGTATTTCTGATTCATTCATCACAGAGGTGTTAAACAAACTGTTGTTGTTTGACTTTTGGCTGCTCTCGATTGTTCAGGGTCACCACAGTGGATGCAGCATAGATCAGCATTGTGAAGTTTTATACCAGATGCCCTTCCTGATGTAACTCCAGTTTAATTGGAGAAACAGACACAGCCCCGGTCTTCCGAAGAGGTTTCCCATCCAAGTACTAACCAGAACCTACACAGTTCAGCTTCAGAGATCTGATCAATCAATTCAATTTTTTTATATAGCGCCAAATCACAACAAACAGTTGCCCCAAGGCGCTTTATATTGTAAGGCAAGGCCATACAATAATTATGTAAAACCCCAACGGTCAAAACGACCCCCTGTGAGCAAGCACTTGGCTACAGTGGGAAGGAAAAACTCCCTTTTAACAGGAAAGATCTGATCTGATAAGATCAGGTTCACAGAGAGGTGTTAAACAAGCTGTGTCACTCATAAATTCTGCTGAAATCAGGAAAATAGCTGTGAAAGTATTCATAGAATTTGGGGAATTTGGAGATGTTGAACGTTAAGTATCAAACACATGAAAATGCGAAAGACAGATAAAAACTGATTTGACACAGTATGATCCCTTTAATAATTATCTTATTGGATCCAGGACCACTTAATTTTTATATCTGCCCACAGAACATTATCATCTGGATGTAATACATCATGAATGAAGCATTTTAATAATATCTTAAACCTGAAAGTGTTACGGTTTTACCAGAAATGAGCAGGGCTCAAATGTGTGAAGCTGTGGTGAAAACACGATAACAGCTTTACTAACAAGGCTAAATGGAATTTGAGGATGGTCAGCCTGATCCCGTCAGATCTGAGAAGCTAAGCAGGGCAGGATCTGGTTAGTACTTGGATGGGAGACCTCTTTGGAACACCAGCGGCTGTGTGTGTTTCTCCAGGTGAAACTGGAGTTGTGTCAGGAAGGGCATCCGGTATAAAACTTGTGCCAATTACCAATGCGGATCTGGCTATATTTGCTGTGGCGACCCTGAACAAAACCGGGAGCAGCCGAATGGACAACATGTGGAGGCACCACAGCACAGAGACACAGGCTGAAGCAGATTGGAATGCTCAGTGTGGAACCAGGACCAGGTGGCCACAACGGCGCTGATGGAGAACTGGAAAGCTGGGAAGAGGAAGCACATAACAGGTCAGGATGCAACACGATGGAAATCATTCTATAGTCAAAAGGCAAAATACGAGGGGTACTGAGGCCAGGTTACTGCACAGCAAAACTGAGTTTCTGGGGAGTGTGGAGTGGAGGAACCAGAGTTTAAAAAATGAGGTGGGCTTCATAGATAATTGGCAAAGCTTCTGGGGAAAACCTGGTGTTGTTAGGAGAGACGGCATCCATCCCACTTTGGATGGAGCAGCTCTCATTTCTAGAAATCTGGCCAATTTTCTTAAATCCTCCAAACCATGACTATCCAGGGTGTCCAGTCCCTGTTAGTAAATGATATAATAATGGATCAACATATTGATTTATTCTGCCTTACAGAAACGTGGTTACAGCAGGATGAATATGTTAGTTTAAATGAGTCAACACCCCCGAGTCACACTAACTGCCAGAACGCTCGTAGCAGGGGCCGAGGCGGAGGATTAGCAGCAATCTTCCATTCCAGCTTATTAATTAATCAAAAACCCAGACAGAGCTTTAATTCATTTGAAAGCTTGACTCTTAGTCTTGTCCATCCAAATTGGAAGTCCCAAAAACCAGTTTTATTTGTTATTATCTATCGTCCACTTGGTCGTTACTGTGAGTTTCTCTGCGAATTTTCAGACCTTTTGTCTGACTTAGTGATTAGCTCAGATAAGATAATTATAGTGGGCGATTTTAACATCCACACAGATGCTGAGAATGACAGCCTCAACACTGCATTTAATCTGTTATTAGACTCAATTGGCTTTGTTCAAAATGTAAATGAGCCCACCCACCACTTTAATCATATCTTAGATCTTGTTCTGACTTATGGTATGGAAATTGAAGACTTAACAGTATTCCCTGAAAACTCCCTTCTGTCTGATCATTTCTTAATAACATTTACATTTACTCTGATGGACTACCCAGCAGTGGGGAATAAGTTTCATTACACTAGAAGTCTTTCAGAAAGCGCTGTAACTAGGTTTAAGGATATGATTCCTTCTTTATGTTCTCTAATGCCATATACCAACACAGTGCAGAGTAGCTACCTAAACTCTGTAAGTGAGATAGAGTATCTCGTCAATAGTTTTACATCCTCATTGAAGACAACTTTGGATGCTGTAGCTCCTCTGAAAAAGAGAGCTTTAAATCAGAAGTGCCTGACTCCGTGGTATAACTCACAAACTCGCAGCTTAAAGCAGATAACCCGTAAGTTGGAGAGGAAATGGCGTCTCACTAATTTAGAAGATCTTCACTTAGCCTGGAAAAAGAGTCTGTTGCTCTATAAAAAAGCCCTCCGTAAAGCTAGGACAGCTTACTACTCATCATTAATTGAAGAAAATAAGAACAACCCCAGGTTTCTTTTCAGCACTGTAGCCAGGCTGACAAAGAGTCAGAGCTCCATTGAGCCGAGTATTCCTTTAACTTTAACTAGTAATGACTTCATGACTTTCTTTGCTAATAAAATTTTAACTATTAGAGAAAAAATTACTCATAACCATCCCAAAGACGTATCGTTATCTTTGGCTGCTTTCAGTGATGCCGGTATTTGGTTAGACTCTTTCTCTCCGATTGTTCTGTCTGAGTTATTTTCATTAGTTACTTCCTCCAAACCATCAACATGTCTATTAGACCCCATTCCTACCAGGCTGCTCAAGGAAGCCCTACCATTATTTAATGCTTCGATCTTAAATATGATCAATCTATCTTTATTAGTTGGCTATGTACCACAGGCTTTTAAGGTGGCAGTAATTAAACCATTACTTAAAAAGCCATCACTTGACCCAGCTATCTTAGCTAATTATAGGCCAATCTCCAACCTTCCTTTTCTCTCAAAAATTCTTGAAAGGGTAGTTGTAAAACAGCTAACTGATCATCTGCAGAGGAATGGTCTATTTGAAGAGTTTCAGTCAGGTTTTAGAATTCATCATAGTACAGAAACAGCATTAGTGAAGGTTACAAATGATCTTCTTATGGCCTCAGATAGTGGACTCATCTCTGTGCTTGTTCTGTTAGACCTCAGTGCTGCTTTTGATACTGTTGACCATAAAATTTTATTACAGAGATTAGAGCATGCCGTAGGTATTAAAGGCACTGCGCTGCGGTGGTTTGAATCATATTTATCTAATAGATTACAGTTTGTTCATGTAAATGGGGAATCTTCTTTTATGGAGTTCCACAAGGTTCTGTGCTAGGACCAATTTTATTCACTTTATACATGCTTCCCTTAGGCAGTATTATTAGACGGCATTGCTTAAATTTTCATTGTTACGCAGATGATACCCAGCTTGATCTATCCATGAAGCCAGAGGACACACACCAATTAGCTAAACTGCAGGATTGTCTTACAGACATAAAGACATGGATGACCTCTAATTTCCTGCTTTTAAACTCAGATAAAACTGAAGTTATTGTACTTGGCCCCACAAATCTTAGAAACATGGTGTCTAACCAGATCCTTACTCTGGATGGCATTACCCTGATGTCTAGTAATACTGTGAGAAATCTTGGAGTCATTTTTGATCAGGATATGTCATTCAATGCGCATATTAAACAAATATGTAGGACTGCTTTTTTGCATTTACGCAATATCTCTAAAATTAGAAAGGTCTTGTCTCAGAGTGATGCTGAAAAACTAATTCATGCATTTATTTCGTCTAGGCTGGACTATTGTAATTCATTATTATCAGGTTGTCCTAAAAGTTCCCTGAAAAGCCTTCAGTTAATTCAAAATGCTGCAGCTAGAGTACTGACAGGGACTAGAAGGAGAGAGCATATCTCACCCATATTGGCCTCTCTTCATTGGCTTCCTGTTAATTCTAGAATAGAATTTAAAATTCTTCTTCTTACTTATAAGGTTTTGAATAATCATAGTACCATATCACCCCAATAGAGCACTTTGCTCTCAGACTGCAGGCTTACTTGTAGTTCCTAGGGTTTGTAAGAGTAGAATGGGAGGCAGAGCCTTCAGCTTTCAGGCTCCTCTCCTGTGGAACCAGCTCCCAATTCAGATCAGGGAGACAGAAACCCTCTCTACTTTTAAGATTAGGCTTCAAACTTTCCTTTTTGCTAAAGCTTATAGTTAGGGCTGGATCAGGTGACCCTGAACCATCCCTTAGTTATGCTGCTATAGACTTAGACTGCTGGGGGGTTCCCATGATGCACTGAGTGTTTCTTTCTCTTTTTGCTCTGTATGCACCACTCTGCATTTAATCATTAGTGATTGATCTCTGCTCCCCTCCACAGCATGTCTTTTTCCTGGTTCTCTCCCTCAGCCCCAACCAGTCCCAGCAGAGGACTGCCCCTCCCTGAGCCTGGTTCTGCTGGAGGTTTCTTCCTGTTAAAAGGGGAGTTTTTCCTTCCCACTGTCGCCAAGTGCTTGCTCACAGGGGGTCATTTTGACCGTTGGGGTTTTTACGTAATTATTGTATGGCCTTGCCTTACAATATAAAGCGCCTTGGGGCAACTGTTTGTTGTGATTAGGCGCTATATAAATAAAATTGATTTGATTTGATTTGATTTAAATGTAGACAGGTTGATTAGTGACAGGTACAGTTGATTAGTGATAGGTTCGGTTAACCCTCTGGATTCTTGGCTGTTTTTGGCCGTTTTTGACTACTTTTTGTTTTACCTTCATAATTTACCTTAAAACTGTTTACCTGGCCTTCTTTGGTGTCCTTTTTGTTCAGCACAACCTCTGGCTGGACGTTCGTGGGAGGGTTTAGGCAGTGGTCCACCAGAAGTGTCTCTTGACAAGATCCAGCATGCGGTGGAATCCGGGATGACAAGAGATCTTGGATGAGTGTGCGAACTTTAGAACCACTGAACAGGCCGAGGGTGGCACAAAGAGTCGACCGGGAGGCCCTGCTCCAGGGTCTGGGTAGTGCTGTTGTGCCTCTTGGATGACCCTCTTGATGTCCCATCTCAGGAGCCCCACGACCAAGCTTGCTGGCAGGATCAGATCGGGAGTCGAGGGTTTGTCCGGGGTGGACAACTGTCATGATAGAGTGTCCGTTTTAGTGTTTGTTGATTCAGGGTGTTGTGTGATGGTGAATTTGAAATGTCCAAAGAATAGGGACCACCTGGCCTGTCTGAAATTAAGTCTTTTGGCTGACTGGATATAAGCTACGTTTATGTGATCAGTCCAGACTATGAAAGGAATGGCAGTACCTTCGAGCCAGTGTCTCCATTCCTCCAATGCCTCTTTGACCGCCAAAAGTTCCTGGTTACCCACATCATAATTGTACTCAGCAGGTTGCCGAGAAAAGAATATGCATGAGCGGAGATATTGGTCGACCTCAGCCCACTGGGACAGGATGGCCCCGATCACATTGTCAGAGGCATCAACCTCCATGATGAACTTGTTGTTAGGGTCTGGCTGGACGAGAATGGGTGTAAAGGAAAAGTGATGTTTAAGCATTTGAAAAGCGTGTTCAGCCTCGGAAGACCAGAACAATGATGTTTCAGGAGAGGTGAGTTTGGTGAGTGGGGCAGTGATCTGACTGAAGTTGCTGATAAAATGGTAGTAAAAGTTTGAAAACTTAGGAATTGCTGGAGCTGTTTAACATTGATGGGTGTGGGCCACTCTGTGACTACACTAACCTTGGCAGGATCTGGTTTAATTTGGTTTCTGTGAAAGATAAACCCAAGAAATGAGACTGATTCTTGGTGGAAGGCACATTTTTCAGCCTTGACGTAGTGGCAGTTTTCTAAAAGTCACTGAAGGACTAGGTCAGGAGTGGGCAACAAGGGCCAAGACAGTGCAGAGTTCCTTTGCAACCAATTACCTCAGCATGTGGGTTTCCTGATGAGCTCCTCCCTTGAACATAAACACCTGATCATCAACCGTTTGCTGGGTTATGGCACGCAACTGAGTGTCATCAAGGGCATTAACCATTATGGGGCTATGTAGTTCCACCACTGGAATGTTGCCCTGGGAGATAATGTTTTGATCAAGAAATTTTTTTTTGGCACCGGAGACAATTAAAGCCTGTCATGGGATGGAATGGTTCTTGAAATAGTCACTGGGATTTGAGTCTGCGAGGAGTTACTGACAGCAATTTTACTATGGCTCACCAATAGCCTGGAATCTATTGGCGAATGTTGGGTTTTGTCCGAACAATCACGGATGTCACCCCAGTCACTACAATCAATGCACTCCCCTGCTGCTATTTTGCGTTGTCTTTCTTCAGGTGTCAATCTAGCGCAGTCGTTGAGGGAAGTGCATTGCCGGTGGAGTGAGAGGAAGAAGGAACGGGACCTAGTCGCAAAGGGATCTGAGGGAGAGATGAGCGTTCTGCCTTCTGGCCCTTCTCCCAACATCTTTCCCTCAACCGGTTGTTGATTTTAATGGCAAGAGTAATTAACTGGTCAAGTGTTTTCGAGTTCAACTCTGACCGCCAGGTCATCCTTAAGATTTTCGGCCAACCCATGAACAAAGTGCATCACAGTGCCGCAGTGTTCCAGCCTGCCTCTGTGGCTAAGACCAGGAACTCAATTGAATAGTCTGTGACACTGCGGTTCACCTTTCAGAGTGAAAACAGCATTTTGGAGACCATCCTAAACTCCTGGATGAAAGTGGAACATGACTCAAGAATGGGGGAATACTGGCCTCAGAGGGCCATATCCCAGGCTTCCCCCAGAGCAGAGTGATAAGGTAAGCGATTTTGTTCTGATCAGTGGAGTAAGCGGATGGGCTTTGAGAAAACACAAAGGAGCATTGTAATATCACGTATCTACAGATCTGGAGTATGGTTCAGTGTTGCAGATGACAGTTTTGTGGACTACCGGAGACAGTGCTATTTGTGTAGGTTGTGGCAGTGATGGAGGTGATGCAGTGGTGTTCTGAGCTAACTGGTTAGTAAGTGCTGACAGTTGAGAGCAGAGCTGTTTTACCTGTGCAGACAAGATCTGTTGTTGACCTGTGAGGGTCTAGATTTGCTGCTGCTGGTGTCCTAAAAGTGTGCCTTGCAAGCTGAGGGCCTTGTGAACCAGGTGGGCTTCCGGTGAATGCATGATGGTTTTGCCGGAAAATGAGCAGGACTCAAATGCAGGGCGCTGTGGTGAAAACACTATAACAGTTTTATTAACAAGGATAAATGGTGTTTGAGGATGGTTTGTGGAGGCACCAGAGCATGGAGACACAGGCCGAACCAGAATGGAATGCTCAGTGTGGCCAGGTGGCCACAGTGGAGGAAGCGCAGAACAGATTAGGATGCAACATGATGGAAATCATTAAATAGTCAAAAGTCAAAATATGAGGGATACTGAGGTGCGGTCACTGCGAGTGTGGAGTGGAGGAACTGGGGTTTAAGTGCAGGCAGATTGATTAGTGACAAGTGCAGTTAATCAGTTCCATTGCACAGCACCTGGGAAGAACAAAGAGAGAGAACAGAGAGGGAACAAACACCAAGGCAGCACAACAGTAAGGCTGAATCTCAATTCTCCCCCTCAGCCCTTCCCCTTACCCCTTACCCTCTGTTTTGTGCGGGCACGAGAGACAGAGGGGTGTCTCAATTCTCTTTTTGGAGCAAAGTGGAGGGGAAGGTGGAAGGCTACAAAACACTCCGTTTGGAGGGAATCTGGATGCACACTCCGTTTGGAGGGGTAGGAGGAGCTTACTGTTGTCTTCAAAAAAACAAACATGGCGCGAAAGAGCCGCACAAATGAAGTGGCTTTCATTGCAAATTATGCTCTTTAGAAAGTTATAATGTGCCAAAAAAACTTTACAGACAATTGTCTATGACAGCAATGTGTATGCTGCTGGATGCATGTTGTGTATATTGTCGTTCTAAGGAATAACTTCGCTCGTGCGCTGAGGCGTTATAATGCGCATACACACGATCATCATCAGGGTTTTTATCTGTCCTCCCATCTACTTCTGTTTTGTAAAGCAAACACAATCATAAAAAGGAACTGCTGTCTCAATGAGAAAAAAACTGATGTAACAATTTGCATGGATTTTTTAAGTTATGTCAACTTAGTTATTTCAACTTTCAACTGAGTTAGTGCTACGAGACATCTCTAGTTAAGTTGAAATAACTTTGGTTAAGTTGAAATAACTTTTTAAAAAAAATTGATGTGAAGTCTTACATCACTTTTTCTTGTTGAGCCAATTTCAATTTTCAATTTATTTTCCTTTATATAGCGCCAAATCACAACAGAGTTGCCTCAAGGCGCTTCACACAGGTAAGGTCTAACCTTACTAACCCCCAGAGCAACAGTGGTAAGGAAAACCACTGAAGAAGAAACCTCAAGCAGACCAGACTCAAAGGGGTGACCCTCTGCTTGGGCCATGCTACAAACATAAATTACAGAAATAATTCACAGAACAATTCACAGACGAATATACAAGAATTGCTGTTGGTGCACAGGACAAGAGGGTCGCCAACACAAAAACAACTCCCATTTCTGGATGGAGCTGCACCTTAAACAGAGAAAAAACAGAATCAGGCATCAGAAAGACAAAAAAAACTGTATAATTTGCCAGCATTAATCAACAAGAAAAACAGAAGAAATACTAAGGTGATCGCCGGCCACTAGCCCTAAGCTTCACTAAAAGACCCAGAATTTAGGTGAAGTTGAGGCCGCGGCCCGTTCCAATTACTAATAACATGAATTAAAAGAGTAAAAAGCGTAAAGCAAAACTGTACCAGTATGCTAGCCATATGAAAGGGTAAATAAGTGCGTCTTAAGTCTGGACTTGAAAGTCTCCACAGAATCTGATTGTTTTACTGACGCAGGGAGACCATTCCACAGAACAGGGGCACGATAAGAGAAAGCTCTGTGACGCGCAGACTTCTTATTCACCCTAGGGACACAAAGTAGTCCTGCACCCTGAGAACGTAAAGCCCAGGCCGGTACATAAGGTTTAATTAGGTCAGCTAGGTAGGGAGGTGCCAGTCCATGAATAATTTTATAGGTTCGTAGCAGAACCTTAAAATCTGATCTCACTGGGACAGCAAGCCAGTGAAGAGACGCCAAAATGGGTGTAATGTGGTCGAACTTTCTGCTTCGTGTCAAAAGTCTGGCTGCAGCATTTTGAACCAGTTGGAGAGCCCTAATGCTAGACTGCAGTAAACCAGAAAATAGAACATTGCAGTAGTCAAATCAAAGAGATGAATGCATGGATAAGGGTCTCAGCATCAGCCATAGACAGGATGGGACGAATCTACGCTATATTTCGCAGGTGGAAGAAAGCAGTCCTAGTAATATTTCTAATATGGAGGCCAAAGGACAACGAAGGATCAAAAATTACCCCAATGTTCCTCACTTTGTCAGTGTGATGTATGACACACGAGCCTAGGCTGAGTGTTAACTGGTCAAATTGATGCCGATGTCTCACTGGACCAAGAACCATCATTTCAGTCTTTTCGGAGTTTAAAAGTAGGAAGTTTCTACAACCAACTTCTCACTGCTGCAAGGCAATCTTCTAAGGATTTTATGTGAACGAGATTACCAGCAGTTATCGGCATATATAACTGAGTATCATTTGCATAGCGGTGAAAGGTAATCCCAAAACGCTGCAATATGTGCCCAAGGGGTGCCATATAAAGGGAGAAAAACAGTCAAGACAGACCCCTGAGGAACCCCAAATTTCATGTCACCAGGGTTAGAGGTAGTGTTACTGTACAAAACACAGTGAACATCAGCCATGCAAGGGCACTCTCAGTAATCCCAAAATGATTTTCCAGCCTATCAAGTAGAATACGATGATCCACTGTATCAAATGCAGCACTGAGATCTAACAGCAGCAGAACCGTAGTGGTGTCCGAGTCCATTATAAACAGAAGATCATTCACCACTTTAGTGAGAGCCGTCTCTGTGGAATGATATTTTCTAAAAGCAGACTGCAGTGGCTCAAAGAGATTATTCTCAGTAAGATAGTCTACGAGCTGTCGTGACACCACTTTTTCCAGAATTTTAGAGCAAAATGATAGATTTGATATCGGCCGATAGTTTTTCAATACACTAGGATCAAGATTAGGTTTCTTAAGTAATGGTTTAATCACTGCAGATTTGAAACGTTTAGGAACAGATCCAGAAGTTAAAGAAAGATTAATAATTTCCAGCACAGTCGGCCCAAGAGTGGGCCACAGGTCCTTAAACAGTTTTGTTGGTATAGGATCATATAAACAGGTTGTGCTTTTTGTTGACATTACGAGTTTTGTCAGCATATCTAGAGAGATACTATCAAATTCTGTAAATCTAGGTAATACCTCAGTAGTGACGCCCACCCCAATAGCAGGGTGTAGTGGCTGGGTTAAGGCATGCTGGGATATGTTGAACCTAATGTCATCTATTTTCTTCTCAAAGTAATCTAGGAAATCTTGTGCTGTAAAAGGAGAGCGAGCTATAGGTGGTTGTCCATGAATAAGTGTTGCCACCATGTCGAACAAGAACTTTGAGTTATGCTTATTTTTGTTCATCAAATCAGAGTATTAGGTCCGCTTTGTAGCCAATAATGCATGCTTATAGTCTAAGATAGCATCATGCCACGCAAGGTGGAATACTTTTTGAACAACGCCATTTCCGTTCTAGACCTCTTGCTTTATGCTTGAGGTCACGCAGGTAATCATTGAACCAAGGTGACTACGATTTGGGGGAGCGCGGTTTCAACACAGGTGGTGCAATCATGTCGAGTGTCGTTTTGAGCACTGAGTTTAAACTATCCACAAGTCTGTCTACTGACTGGGTATTTGTCAAAAGTGAGGCTAAGACATCAGGCAGTCTAGCTTCTAGTTCAGTCTTAGTTGAGGAGTTGATGCATCGCTGCAGTGATAAATAAGGTTGTTCCACTAAACACGGCAGCGAAACTGTAAACTTAATAAGTGAGTGATCAGAGACCACTGATGTAAGAGGCATGTTGTCAATATTCGTGACAGCAATACCACGTGTGAGAACCAGATCCAGGGTATTTCCACTAATGTGCATCGAATCCTGAATGCATTGCTGAAATCCTAATGCATCCACAATTTCCATAAATGATTTGCAGAGGGGATCAGAAGGCATATTTATATGAACGTTAAAGTCACCAATGATCAGAATGTTATCTGCACTAGTTGACAAGTTAGAGATGAATGCACCAAATTCATCTAAGAATTCAGAATATGGGCCAGGAGGCCTATATACAGTGACAAAGTAATACGGCTGATTTTTATTCTTCTGACCTTGGCAATGCATAATATCATGAGTGGAGCGGAGAATCAGATGCTCAAATGAGTTATATTTGTGACCCCCAACAGCTAATAAGCTAAACCTAGATTTATAAATAAGAGCAACACCCCCGCCTTGCTT
Organism: Thalassophryne amazonica; assembly: GCF_902500255.1. Classification (NCBI taxonomy): domain Eukaryota; kingdom Metazoa; phylum Chordata; class Actinopteri; order Batrachoidiformes; family Batrachoididae; genus Thalassophryne; species Thalassophryne amazonica. The sequence goes on from NC_047103.1 coordinate 101,046,032, forward strand.
CGCATCACGTGGGACATGACTAAATGTATATGCTGGTGGGCAGGCTTCATTTAAGGGGAGGACAGCTGTAGGTTTAAGCCAGGTTTCACATAACCCAATCATATCTAAGTGATGATCAATAATTAAATCATTCATCAACAATGATTTTGAGGACAGTGATCTTATGTTAATGAGACCCAGTCTAAGGACCTCAGTGGGGTTGACAGTTGAACTGTTTGGGGTTTAGGGGTGGTTCCAGAGTAGCATATATAAGATGCCTAGAAGTAGGTTTAGGTTTGAGACATTCCATGCGCGTTGTAGGTAGCAGACACGAAATCTTTGCTATTACTGGAACAACCCACTGGGCCATCCTCAATTTCAACATGATCCAATATAATAATGGGTATTAAGCTGGCAAAGCATATCCCTCTATGATTTTTATGGACACGTCTACGGGAGCAGGCCACAGTCTCAACTTGTTGAATTTCCCTCCCTGGCACATAAACTGCACTATCACCATAGTGGATTTTCTGCACTAATTTCCCCGCTAAGCTAATGGATTCCACACCCACATTTGTCATAAGCCTTGCAGGGTCTCTAATCACCTGCTCCATGGCCTGCTGTAGCTTTCTAATGTTACCCTCCCTGTAGAGCTCTATGTTCGCAGACAAGATGGCGGCGCCTTCCCCAGTAGGGTGAAGGCCGTCCGGCATCAGCAGGCCACAGCGGCCCCCAGAAGGAAGGCCAGTTATCAATAAAGCTAAAGCCTTGCTGTTGACAAAACTGCACCAGCCACCTGTTTAATGATGTCAGCCTGCTAAACACCTCATCAGTACGCTGGGAGGGGAGGGGACCAGAGACTATTAATCGATGCCGACACATCTTTCTGGCAAGGTCACAAGACCTCTCTGTGTCCATTTTTGTGACCTCTGAGTGCTTCATCCTGATATCATTGGTGCCGACATGAATAACTATGTGACTATATCTCATGTCATGTTCCCTCGTCTGTCTTCCCTTCTGCAGCATCAGCACCCTAAGATGGGATGCAATGTCGGGAGCTCTGGCCCCAGGAATACATTTAACGTCAGCCGGCATCTGTAACCTGACTTTGCGGGTGATAGAATCCCCTATCACTAAAGTCCGGTGTTTCGTCCTGGAGATAGGAGTGGAAGTCACTTGTGGGCTCGGAGAATTCACATCAGGTAAATCAAAGGGGGAGAACCGATTCACAGTTCGCAGTGGCGAGTGTGATCGTGTTGCCACAACTGGGCACCAAGCCCTACGGGGCTTCCTCTGCCTTGCCACAGTCCGAAAACCATCCTCCACAGCCGGCGTTTCTAGGCTGATGCTAATGGGCTCGCTAGCCAGCCCAGCACTAACCTCATCTGGAGTGCCCGTAACATCTAAATCCAGTGGTTTATTTTTTAGAGTGCATCTGTTTTGTAACTTTTCTCAAGCGCACATTAGTATGAAGTTATTTTCATCTGGAGACAAAAGAGTTATGTGTGATTTGAACCACAGTGGTTTTGCTCTGAAATGACAAATGACTCACTAGTTGAAGACTGTTGATGCTTCATGATTGTTAAACAGGCTCAATATATTTGTTGCAAAATGTAAACCCTTAGAAAAAATGACATGAATGAATAAATGACATATTGTTTCATTCAGATTTCAACTTGCAAGGAACAGATTTGAAAATTAAATCACCGGTACTCCAGATTTAAATCTTGTTCACAATAGGATAATTGTTACAGGGGTCATATTGTAGAAACACCAGTCTTAATCTGTTTTTGTTTTTTTTTTACCTTTTCTTGTGTTTGAGGTTTATTGTTCCTCAGTTCTGAGTGTTTTTACAGTCATTCTCCTGCTGTAAACATCATGTATGGCCCCTTCATAAATGTAACACGAACTTGGGCAAATGAGGCTGAAACCAGCCGAAAAAGGCAGAAAAAAAAAAAAAGAATTTGCAAACCTTGAAAAATTCCAGCCATTGTCGGGAGGGACAGACAGTCAGACAGCTGTGTACAATCCCATGGCAACAGTTTCATGCGACCACGTGAGAGGTTTTATACCACATTGCGCTCACACAGCAGCGGCAGCAGTTAAATGTTGGACAGATGTACATAATGTGTAAGGACAAAATAATCAGAGCACAAAACATTATAAAACAATAAATGTGCTGTTTAAATATAAGGCAATCATGTTACTGAGGAAACGGCACACTTGCTCGAAAGTGGTCACCTGCGCTCTACTTTCATGCTGGCTGAGCGAAGGCCGAGCCCCACATTTTCAAAGTGCCCTACGAGCGGTGCTGGATGTTCATGGGTGATATCTGGACTCTGGCCGACTCCCACTGAGAGTGGGTTGAATGCCATTTGCCTTTATTCGGCCGCTGGTGTGAAGACTACCTCGACCGCGTCGTTCGGCCAGGGTTCAACGTGGCCGATGATTTTGTGCAGTTTGACCTGTGTTTGACAGGCTGTGCGAATGTTGTGAGCATGATCAGATGGCAGTGCGACCTTATCCTGTCCGCCGTTCGAATGGGTTTCCAGCATGAGCGACACACGAATGTAGAGTGCATGTGCTGTGCCCAAATGGATGTGGTGACTGCTATACGAGGCATTCGAGGTGGCTCAGATTTTTTACAAGTGGCATTCAAATCCTCCTTTGTGCGCCACTCGGCCTCCATCGTGTTATGTGTGAAGGGGCCCATAGGCCTGACACAGCTTGTTTAAGACCTCAGTGACAATGTAACAAAATGCCCCTAAGTGCTTTAATTCTCATTTAAATCCAATTTATTTTTATTGTGCCATTTACGCAATATCTCTAAAATCAGAAAGGTCTTGTCTCAGAGTGATGCTGAAAAACTAATTCATGCATTTATTTCCTCTAGGCTGGACTATTGTAATTCATTATTATCAGGTTGTCCTAAAAGTTCCATAAAAAGCCTTCAGTTAATTCAAAATGCTGCAGCTAGAGTACTGACGGGGACTAGAAGGAGAGAGCATATCTCACCCATACTGGCCTCTCTTCATTGGCTTCCTGTTAATTCTAGAATAGAATTTAAAATTCTTCTTCTTACTTATAAGGTTTTGAATAATCAGGTCCCATCTTATCTTAGGGACCTCGTAGTACCATATCACCCCAATAGAGCGCTTCGCTCTCAGACTGCAGGCTTACTTGTAGTTCCTAGGGTTTGTAAGAGTAGAATGGGAGGCAGAGCCTTCAGCTTTCAGGCTCCTCTCCTGTGGAACCAGCTCCCAATTCAGATCAGGGAGACAGACACCCTCTCTACTTTTAAGATTAGGCTTAAAACTTTCCTTTTTGCTAAAGCTTATAGTTAGGGCTGGATCAGGTGACCCTGAACCATCCCTTAGTTATGCTGCTATAGACGTAGACTGCTGGGGGGTTCCCATGATGCACTGTTTCTTTCTCTTTTTGCTCTGTATGCACCACTCTGCATTTAATCATTAGTGATCGATCTCTGCTCCCCTCCACAGCATGTCTTTTTCCTGGTTCTCTCCCTCAGCCCCAACCAGTCCCAGCAGAGGACTGCCCCTCCCTGAGCCTGGTTCTGCTGGAGGTTTCTTCCTGTTAAAAGGGAGTTTTTCCTTCCCACTGTAGCCAAGTGCTTGCTCACAGGGGGTCGTTTTGACCGTTGGGGTTTTCCATAATTATTGTATGGCCTTGCCTTACAATATAAAGCGCCTTGGGGCAACTGTTTGTTGTGATTTGGCGCTATATAAAAAAATTGATTGATTGATTGATTGATAATCTTACACTGATCTTACACTTACCTCACTAATCTCTGTCTTACTAAGTACAGGGGGCATATCAAAGCTCAATACTTATTTATTTATAATGGCTTTCAATATCTCAGGGTGCTGTGACGTTTTGCTTTTATGTGATTTTTTAAATTTTATTGTATGTTTGCTTTTATTCCCATGAATTTTATTCCTTCATTTTGCTGTGAAGCACTTTGGTCACCTTTTGGCTGCTGCAAAGCGCTATAGAAATATAGAAATCCTTAATGATTGATGGATTGCTAATCTATTTGTTATGGTTAGGGATTCCGGTGGAATGAACCGTTTCCAGCTATGGACCCAAACGCAGGGAACTGGACACGGAGAAGAGTTCAAAAACAAAATAATATTTATTATTAGCAATAAATTAGGAATGCTGTGCTGGGGTTCTGAAGTATGGAGAGTGGCCCGCCTCCTAGCGGTGAAATTAGAGAGCTGCAGTTTCCTGAGCCAGGCTTGAAGGAATAAAGGCACAAAGGAGTCAGTGACCAGGGCCAGGTGGGATGCTGCTTCAGCAACCAGGAACTCAGCTTAAGCTGCAGGGTGCTTCGGCATCTGAACGCACAGCTGGAGACGCGTTCAAGATCATAGTGCAGGAGTCAGGTAAAACCGTCTGCTTTCCATCTGGAGTGTGCAAGAGGCTTGGAGGCTTAACCCTCTGGGGCCGACACTGTTGTATACAATGGCTAAGACCAAGCTTTACTAAATTATAAATAACTTTTTAATGATATGAGATAGACACTTACTTTTTTTGCTGAAAAGTTAACTCGGCGGACTTTCGAGCCAGCCATTGGCCATCTTAGTACTCCTCATAGAAGCTGTGTGATGACGTGCACAATGTGAGTGTCCAGTCGGAATTGGTTCACCGTCACATGGTTTTCCAAAATCCAATCGTAGGGCAAATTTACCTCACGTAAAAAGCCAAAGATCATTTTCAGGAGTGATATGTTACTAGTTGGCCCGTTTGAATAGACCCCTGGGTGTACCAATGAGTACATCCAGTGCGCATTACGCACAGCGATCAGTGAAAGCAGGAGCAGACGGAGAGCCTCTGATGACAATCTCACGTGCTCAAACAAAGAGTGTGTAACTATCAGGATTGCTCCACGAGTTTGCATGTGAATGTTACTGGATAACTCTGTTGCTTTCTTGGCATAAAGCACTTGTTTACCATATCAATGGAGCGAGGGGGAGGGGGGGGGCGCTCCTCAGATTGTAAAGAGCCAAAGTGGGCCAAAGTGTGAATGATAGCTGCTTTAGGAGCAGCACAGAACAGTCCAAAACACTGTAGAAGTTTGTGTTGTAACCTTTCTGTAGTAGCAGACAAAAATTGCTTTGAGATGAAGACAAAAAAAAAAAAACGCATAGACCATTTTGTATATATTGTTCAAAATGTGCATTTGTGTTTATTGTTTGAACCTTTTTCTTGTGCAGTCTTTCACACAAGACCTCACATTACCTTTATAAAGTGTCAAAACAGTTGTTTATTATAGTTTGCTGTGTGTTTTGAATAAATGTGTGTGGAAAATTATTTTCCGCTTTACTTTTTTCTTTCTTATTTTTGATTGTAAACCTTTATTACACTTATAAAACACAACACACACACAGACACATATGTATGTATGTATGTGTATATATATATATATATATATATATATATATATATTATGAAAGCACAGGTTGTCCTGAAAAAAAAAAGACATAAAACTTGATTGTGGGATGCAGGGAGAGCTGTTAACAGCAATAATAAAACATTTATGCCAGGCGAGTGAACTGTCCAGAAAATGCCCTCGGAGGGTTAAGCTGCAGGTGCTTCGGAATCTGAGCGCACAGCTGGAGACATGCTCAAGGTCACAGTGCAGCAGTCAGGTAAAACCCTCTGATCTCTGGAGTGTGGACGAGGCTTGGAGGCTGGCGAGGCAAACAATTAAGCAAGGCAACAGAAAACAAGATGTGGAAGTCCACAGTAGTATCTGGCAATTAAAAAACATAAAGTCTGGGTTTACCTCCGGGTGCACCGGTTTCCTCCCACATCCAAAGACATGCGGGTTAGGTGGATTGGACTCTTTAAAAAAAATGTCCGTAGGTGTGTGTGTGCATGTGTCTGTGTTTGTCTGTTTGTGGCCCTGCGACAGACTGGCGTCCTGTCCTGGGTGTACCCCGCCTCGCGCTCTATGACTGCTGGGATAGGCTCCAGCCCCTCGTGACCCTTAATTGGACTAAGTGGTAGAAGATGAATGAATGAAAGTCTGGGTTTAAATAGTCTCAATAATCAGTCATAATCCAAACCTTGTGTGCAGTACAATTCAGGGGCGCCATCTAGTGGAGAACAAAAGTCATTGCACAGGTCCAGGCTGTGGAAATCCTGACAAAAAACAACACCTACCTGGCCTGTTTGGGGATTCAGTTGTTTTGATGTTCTGATGCTTTCCAGATCCTTAAGCTTAGTTGAAACCATAAATGGAACTGCAGCTCCCTCCAGCCAGTGTCTCCATACTGTCAGTGCTTCTGGCTGTGTGAGTATGGGTTCGGTGGAAAAGCGGTGTTTAAGTCCAATGGAAGGAGATCTTTGGGGAGGTCAGTGCAGTTAGTGGAGCTGCGATTTGGCTATACCCGCGGATAAACCGTCTAGAAAAGCTGATAAACTCTAACAATTGTTCTAATTGCTTACGGATGGATGGCACGGGCCACTCAGAGACAGCAGTTACCATGGAGGGGACCAGATCACTACAGCTAGGACCCGCTATGAACCTATGGAAGTCATGGGGCTCAGGAGGAGCTAGGAACCACTCAGGAGAATGGGTGACTGATCTTGGGATGGTCTCACCGGGAGGATTCACGGAACACACGCACCCACAGTGACAAACCTCACTACAATGGTTAACTGCCCCGGACGGCCAGTCAAATTGGGGGTTGTGTTTTAATACCCAGGGGTCCCCAAGAACTAAAGGAAATGTGGAATGGACTACAAAGAACTGGATTTGCTCCCGATGATTACCAGAAATCACCAACATGACAGGTTCAGTCTGGCGTGTGATGGACGGAAGCGGAGTTCCATCTAGAGATACGGCAGGAAGCAGCTCAGAAAGAGGAAGTGTGGGGATGCGCACTTCAGCAACCACCTTATCGCTAAGGAAGTTGCCCTCAGCCCCAGTGTTTACCAGTGCGGGAAAAGAAATGGATGAATCACGGAAAAAATCGTGGCCATCATTTGCATTCACCCCGATGACCCACCTGTGAATTTAACATGTCTCAATCGCAACCCGGACATGACGAGTGAGCCCATCATAAGAGGCGTGTCCCTGAGATCCACAATAAAGGTAGGCTCCAGCCTCCAGTCTCCATTTTCTTTCCATTTTGGATAATCTGGCCCTGCTGAGTTCCATAGGTTCCTCGGTAGAGGGACCTGGTGACCCAGAGTGAGAGACCTCAGGGAACAGCAGAACAGATGGAGTCGGGCAAGAACGGGGACGAGCCTGAATGGAGGCGGACTTCTCCGGCCCACTATTTTTCTCTCGGTGTCTTTCTCTTAAATGAGTTTCTACACGGATTGCCAAGGAAATTAATTTATCAAGATCCTCTGGATCATCCCAGACAGCTAATTCATCCTTGTGCAGATCCGAGAACCTCCTAACAAAAATACTCCTAAGTGCAACCGAGTCCCAGCCAACTTCAGCGGTGAAGACGCGGAAGTCGACTGCAAACTCAACCGTGCTCCGGCGATTCTGGCGAAGAGATAACAGATGCTGAGTGGTGATATACGTATGCTTTGTTGAGGTGATCAAATAAGAGACGGTGCATCTGAGAGAATTCAGAGAAATTTTCAAAAACTGGAGATTTGGTGCTACATAGAGTGGTAGCCCAAGTGTGTGCACCTCCACGCAGCAGATTTGTCACGTAAGCAACTCGGCTGCTGTTGGAGTCATACTGCAAGGTTCGCTGAGAAAACACTAGTGAACACTGCATCAAAAAGGCGGCACAAGTTTCAACACAGACCGAGAAAGGTTCAGGATGACATATCGTCGGTTCGAGAGTTTCAGCTACAACCACAGAGGGAGAAACTGCCTGAACAGGAGGAGGTGGGGCTGACACAGAGGAGTTTTTGAAATCAGCAAGTTGAACAGTTGTCTGTGTGAGTTGAGAGTGCCCAAGTGTGTGACCTGAGCGGCTAGCTGAGAAAACAAGTCAAAATAGGTTGAGAGGCTCCAGACCTGAGCCTCAATGGAGACTGAGTGACCTGAGCTGCAAGCTGAGAAATCTGAGTGTCAGAGTACATGACCTGAGCAGAAAGAGTCGGGACTTGAGTTCCCATGGCATCCACAGTTTGTTGGATCTTTCCCAGGCATTGTCCTTGTTGAGTGAATACCTGCTGGACTGGCTCTCCCACTGGGTCCATGTTTTGGTGAGATACTTCTGTTATGGTTAGGGGTTCAGGTGGAACTGAACCATTTCAGGCTATGGACCCAAACGCAGGGAGCTGGACACAGAGAAGAGTTCAAAAGGAAAATGATATTTATTATTAACAATAAATTAGGAATGCTGTAATGGGGTTCTGCAGTATGGAGAGTGGCCCACCTCCTAGTGGTGAAATTAGAGAGCTGCAGTTTCCCGAGCCAGGCTTGAAGGAATAAAGGCACAAAGGAGTCAGTGACCAGGGCCAGGTGGGATGCTGCTTCAGCAACCAGGAACTCAGCTTAAGCTGCAGGGTGCTTCGGCATCTGAACACACAGCTGGAGACGCGTTCAAGATAATAGTGCAGCAGTCAGGTAAAACCGTCTGCTTTCCGTCTGGAGCGTGCAAGAGGCTTGGAGGCTGGCAGGGCAAATGGTTAAGCAAGGCAACAAGTCTGGGTATAAATAGTCTCTCAAAAATCAGTTATAATCCTAACCTGGTGTGCAGTACAACTTAAGGCCGCCATCTAGTGGAGAACAGAATATACTACTAGAACAAAACAGAGGGCCCCATCTAGTGGAGAACAAAAGTCGTTGCACAGGTCTGGGCTGGGGAAATCCTGACACTGTCATACAAAAGAGAGAACAGATGGGTCTTTTGAATGGATTTGAATGAATTGGCGGAATCAGTGTGTTTTATCTCAGCAGGCAGACTGTTCCACAGTAAAAGTGCACAGCAAGAAAAATCTCTGTGATCTGTGACTTCTTTTTAACTTTTGGAACAAACAGTAATCCTGCATCTGGTTTGTAAGATTTAATTAGAGCAACCAGATAGGGAGCCACTAGTCCATGAAAATACATTTTCAAATGTATTTTAACAAGAGAGAGAGAGAAGGTGTGGCTATATCAACGAACTGAATCCTTTTCCTCCCAGGCAAAATTATATATTTTTTACACATTTTACAAACTTCATGTCTTGACAGTAGCAAGGCTCCCATTTTGACCATTTTGACTTAAATGGGAATTGGTCGGTAATTCATGCAGATACAGTTTGTTCACAGTAGGTTCTGTGATGAATGATATGTGCACAACTTAATCATCGGTCTTATCAGACGTGTTGTGTGGGCCGCCCGAAGAGGAGGTACTGCTGGCCAACGCCAGAGGGCGCCCTTGTCGGGTTTCAGGCACTAGAGGGCGCAGTTGCCACCCACGAGCCAGGACTGATAGCTGTCAGCAATTATCATCAGCCTCACCATAAGAGCCTGGAGGAGACACCATATCTCTGCCGAGATATCAGCTTACCTCACAGGTAACCTCTCAGCCGTTTCTGTGCCGTTTGCACATTATTTGCTACTGACTTTGCAGTCATAACCTTTGTATGCTCGCAGCTTGGAGCTGGGTTTTGTGGAGGTTGGAGGGAGTTGGCATTTCCTGCTCCTCACTTTCCTGAACCTTAAGTGTACTATTGGTACTGCACGTTCTCAGCGTTCCTGTTTCTGGGAGTGGTGGATTATTCCCTCAGGAAGGAATTGTGACTTTTTGCTGACTGCTTACTGGGTGTCCACACACCCACCATTAACCTGTTTTTGTTCCTGCCAGCAGTACCGGATCTGACAGCTGGAACCAGAGGCCACCTGGGGACTCAGGACTTGGCGGCTTCGGCATGCTGCAGGTCTCCGTTGGCGGTGGAACCTTGCAGGCCCCGGCTCTTCTCTGGATAGGCGTCTCCTACCCTCGGGCCTGCCCACACGTCACCAGTTGTATTTTGTGATTGACTGCCTAAAAGCAGTATTCGACCTGTTGTGCACATTTGCCGCAATAAATTGTATTTATTGGTTTATCTATTGACCGTTCATTTATGCCCCTGTTGTGGGTCCGTGCATTACACTTTCCCCAACAGGATATCTCAGCCAACGTCATGGATCCCGAGGGGCACAACCCACCTGTTGAATGGTCAATGGAGACGCAAGGTGCACAGGCTTCTGCAGGAGGAATAATGGGTGAGTTGCAGCAAATCTTGGCCGCCTTCACTGCTTGGTTGGATTTGGTAACCGAGCAGAATGTACTACTCAATCGTAGGATGGAGGCTCTCACCGCACAGGTGGAAGCGCGTGCACAGGGCGCGGCTGCTGCTCCTCCTCCTGCCGACCTGTTGCTGAACAGGGACCCTCCAGTGGTCGTTCAATGGACCCCCCCCCCCCCCATCCCCTGAAGCATACATAAGTCCCCCGGAGCTGTACGGAGGCTGTGTAGAGACATGCGCAGACTTCCTAATGCAGTGCTTGCTCGTCTTCGCACTGCGCCCAGTAATGTACGCGTCAGACTCCAGCAAGGTGGCTTATGTCATCAATTTGCTTCGAGGTGAGACACGCGCCTGGGCTACGGCGCTTTGGGAGCAGAATTCACGGCTCCTAACAAGATATACTGGGTTCGTAAGGGAGTTCAGACAGGTGTTTGATCACCCAAATCGAGGCGAATCTGCTTCCACTATGCTGCTGTCCATTTGACAGGGGCGTCGCCTTCTGCATCGCGGCCGCAAGGGCCGGCTGGAATGCGGTAGCGCTCCGCGCCGCCTTCTTAAGCGGACTGTCTCCGGTCCTGAAGGAGCACCTGGTGGGTAGGGATGAGCCGCGGGATTTAGACGGGCTTATTGACTTGGTTATACGTTTAGACAACCGGTTAGAAGAACGTTGACGGGAGCGAGACGAAGGACGTGGCCGGGCACACGCCGCCCCTCTCCCTTCCCAGTCCGAAGCAGCCCCGCCTTCCCCACGCTCCAGAGCCAGAGTGCTCCGTGTGACGACAGCTCTTCCTGCTGATGAAGCTATGGACACGAGCAGGGCCAAAATGAAATTAGAAAACAGACAGAGGAGGCTGGCCCGCGGAGAGTGCTTTTTCTGCGGCTCTAACGAGCATTTGCAGAAACAATGCCCCAAACGGTCAAAACGACAACACTCGCCCTTAGAGACTGGGCTAAGGGTGGGCCATAACACACACGCGGGTAATGCACGAAAATCTGCATGAATCTCAGTTGTGACCCTCTGTAGAGATTTAACCCTTCAAGCCCCAGCACTGATCGACACGGGGTCAGAAGGGAATCTGCTAGATAGCAGATGGGCTAAGGAAGTGGGGCTCCCTCTAGTGGCCCTTCCTTCTCCAGTGAAGGTACGGGCACTAGATGACACCCTTTTTCCACTAATAACACACAGGACACAGACCTTAACACTGGGTGTGTCTGGAAACCACAGGGAAGAGATCGTGTTCTTTGTAACACCTTCTACCTCCAGAGTGATTTTGGGCTATCCATGGATTAGTAAGCACAATCCCCGGATCGATTGGCCGTCTGGGGTTGTGGCTCAATGGAGCAAAACCTGCCACCGGGAGTGTTTAAGATCCTCGGTTCCACCCGGTGTGACTGCTAAAGAGGAGGTTCAAGTCCCACCCAATCTCACAGCGGTGCCGTCTGAATACCATGATCTTGCTGACGTTTTCAGCAAAGATCTGGCGCTCACGCTTCCTCTGCATCGACCGTATGATTGTGCCATCGATTTGATCCCAGGCGCTGAGAATCCGTCCAGCAAGCTGTACAACCTCTCACGCCCCGAGCGTGAATCAATGGAGACCTACATCCAGGACTCTTTAGCTGCCGGGTTGATCCGGAATTCTTCCTCCCCATTAGGTGCAGGTTTCTTTTTCGTGGGCAAGAAGGACGGCGGACTCCGTCCATGCATTGATTACAGAGGGCTGAACGAGATGACGGTTCGCAACCGATACCCGTTGCCTCTGTTGGATTCTGTGTTCATGCCCCTGCATGGAGCCAAAATCTTTACAAAGTTGGATCTTAGGAATGCGTATCACCTGGTTCGGATCCGGAAGGGAGACGAATGGACGACGGCATTTAACACCCCGTTAGGTCACTTTGAGTACCTGGTCATGCCGTTCGGCCTCACTAACGCCCCTGTGACATTCCAAGCATTGGTAAACAACGTCTTGCGGGACTTCCTGCACCGGTTCATCTTTGTATACCTAGACGATATCCTCATCTTCTCCCCGGATCCTGAGACTCGTGAAGCATGTACGTCAGGTCCTGCAGCGGTTGTTGGAGAACCGGCTGTTTGTGAAGGGCGAGAAGTGCGAGTTCCACCGTACTTCTTTGTCCTTCCTGGGGTTCATCATCTCCTCCAACTCCGTCGCACCCGATCCGGCCAATGTAGCGGCGGTGAGAGATTGGTCCCAACCAGCAAGCCGCAGGAAGCTGCAACAGTTCCTCGGCTTTGCTAATTTCTGTCGGAGGTTTATCAATGGCTACAGTCAGGTTGTTGGTCCCCTTACTGCCCTGACCTCTCTAAAAGTTCCCTTCACCTGGTCGGATCGGTGCGAAGCCGCGTTTAGGGAGTTGAAACGCTGGTTCTGTACTGCGCCAGTTCTGGTGCAGCCCGATCCCAGCCGCCAGTTTGTTGTGGAAGTAGATGCGTCTGACTCAGGGATAGGAGCCATGCTGTCCCAGAGCGGGGAGTCCGATAAGGTTCTCCACCCCTGTGCCTATTTCTCCCCCAGGTTGACCCCGGCAGAGCGGAATAATGACGTCGGCAATCGGGAGCTCCTGGCAGTGAATGAGGTCCTGGAGGAGTGGAGACACTTGTTGGAGGGAGCTGTGGTTCCATTTACGGTTTTCACTGACCATCGGAACCTGGAGTATATTCGGACCGCTAAGCGTCTGAACCCCAGGCAAGCCCGTTGGTCTCTATTTTTTGGATGTTTTGACTTCAGGATCACCTATCGCCCCGGGATCAAGAACCAGCAGTCAGATGCATTGTCCCGGGTGCACGAAGAAGAAGTCAAAACGGAGCTGTCGGATCCACCTGAAAACATTATCCCAGAGTCCACTATCGTCGCCACATTGACGTGGGACGTGGAGAACATCGTCAGGGAGGCCCTGACGCGTCACCCGGATCCCGGCGGTGGACCATCAAACCGTATGTACGTCCCACCAGACGCTAGGACTGCAGTTTTGGACTTCTGTCACGGTTCTAAGCTCACCTGCCATCGAGGGGTGTGAAGGACCGTGGCAGTGGTCCGGCAGTGGTTCTGGTGGGCGTCAATGGAGGCCGACATCCGGGAGTATGTCCGGGCCTGTATCACCTGTGCCAGGGGCAAGGCTGTCCACCAACCAGAGAAGGGACTCCTCCAGCCGCTGCCAGTGCCTCTTCACCCCTGGTCCCACATCGGCCTGGACTTCGTCACGGGTCTCCCTGCGTCCCAGGGAATGACAACCATCCTGACGATAGTGGACCGGTTCTCCAAGGCGGCCCACTTCGTGGCCCTCCCGAAGCTCCCGACGGCCCAGGAGACTGCAGACCTCCTGGTCCACCACGTCGTACGTCTGCATGGTATCCCATCGAACATTGTCTCGGATCGTGGTCCTCAGTTCTCCTCGCAAGTCTGGAGGAGTTTCTGTAGGGAACTGGGGGCCACCGTGAGCCTTTCGTCCGGGTACCACCCTCAGACCAACGGACAGGCAGAGTGGGCCAACCAGGAGCTAGAACAGGCCTTACAATGTGTGACATCCGCACACCCGACGGCTTGGAGTCAACATCTGGCCTGGATCGAGTACGTTCACAACAGCCAAGTCTCGTCTGCAACCGGCCTCTCCCCTTTCGAAGCGTGTTTGGGGTACCAGCCCCCATTGTTTCCAGCTGTGGAGGGAGAGGTCGGGGTTCCCTCGGTCCAGGCCCACCTCAGGAGGTGCCGTCGGGTGTCGCGAACAGCCCACTCTGCCCTGCTGAAAGCCCAGACGAGGGCGAAGAACCATGCAGACTGCCGACGCGCCCTGGCCCCAGAATACCAGCCTGGGCAGGAGGTCTGGCTGTCAACCAAGAACATCCCGCTCAACACGGAGTCACCAAAACTGATGGACAGGTATGTCAGACCTTTCAAGATCGTCTAAATTGTCAGTCCAGCTGGCAGTTTCAGCTTCACTGCGGATCCATCCAGTTTTTCATGTCTCCAAACTTAAACCATATCACACCTCGGACCTTTGCACCCCCGGACCAGTGCCGCCTCCTGCCCGCATCATCGACGGCGAGCCTGCGTGGACAGTCTGCAGGCTTTTGGATGTTCGCCGGAGGGGTCGGGGTCTCTGGTATCTGGTGGACTGGGAGGGTTACGGACCTGAAGAACGCTCCTGGGTGAAGAGGAGCTGCATCCTAGATCCGGCCCTCCTGGCCGATTTCTACCAGTGACACCCCGACAAGCCTGGTCGGGCGCCAGGAGGCGCCTGTTGGGGGGGGGGGGGGGGGGGGTTCCTGTTGTGTGGGCCGCCCGAAGAGGAGGTACTGCTGGCCAACGCCAGAGGGCGCCCTGCCTGTTGTTGGGTTTCAGGCACTAGAGGGCGCAGTTGCCACCCAGGAGCCAGGACTGATAGCTGTCAGCAATTATCATCAGCCTCACCATAAGAGCCTGGAGGACACACCACATCTCTGCCGAGATATCAGCTTACCTCACAGGTAACCTCTCAGCCGTTTCTGTGCCGTTCGCACATTATTTGCTACTGACTTTGCAGTCGTAACCTTTGTATGCTCGCAGCTTGGAGCTGGGTTTTGTGGAGGTTGGAGGGAGGTGTTTCCTGCTCCTCACTTTCCTGAACCTTAAGTGTACTGTTGGTACTGCACGTTCTCAGCGTTCCTGTTTCTGGGAGTGGTGGATTATTCCCTCAGGAAGGAATTGTGACTTTTTGCTGACTGCTTACTGGGTGTCCACACACCCACCATTAACCTGTTTTTGTTCCTGCCAGCAGTACCGGATCTGACAGTTGGAAGCAGAGGCCACCTGGGGACTCAGGACTTGGCGGCTTCGGCATACTGCAGGTCTCCGTTGGCGGTGGAACCTTGTGGGTCCCGGCTCTTCTCTGGATAGGCGTCTCCTACCCTCGGGCCTGCCCACACGTCACCAGTTGTATTTTGTGATTGACTGTCTAAAAGCAGTATTCGACCTGTTGTGCACATTTGCCGCAATAAATTGTATTTATTGGTTTATCTATTGACCGTTCATTTACGCCCCCTGTTGGGTCCGTGCATTACACTTTCCCCAACAAGATGGTTTCACCGTGCAGCAAAGTACAGAAGAGTTGGGAGGGCTAACAACAGGTGTGCAGCTGACAATGAGGCAGAACTACAAAGTGCATGTGAGACTGAACTGAGCACAAAGAGATAACAAACTAAGCAGACAATAACTGGTGACAAAGAAACAATGGACATCAGGGGGTGAGCAGAAAACAAAACACAATAAACACCATCAGTATTTAACCCGAGTACAAGCTGACAGAAAACAAACATGGACATCAGCCCGAGCGAGACAACAAAGACATCATAAAAGTGACAACCCCCCAGAACCAACATACAAAGAACACATAGGAACCAACATAAATGGAGCACACGGGGAATGAACCCGGTTCACAAGGGGTGGTGCCCTCAAACACAGAGTAGCTGTCAGCTGCCGTGTACAGCTGTCAGGCGTATTCGGGACAGCTGCGCGTAGCTGAAGGAGAGGAGGACAAGACCAGGAGACACACTGATGATTGTACCCATAACTGACACACACACATGCACGCCATGAGAGACAAGGACACACTTGGCGATAACAAAGACAGAGACGCGGGAGACACCCATGCTAGGAATGCTCACACACACATACCCACAGACACCAGGAGGAGGAGCATAAAAAGGACAGGCGAGAACCACGCACACAAGCACACACACCCAAGAACGCTGACACAGACTCAGAACAACATGTGACAAGGTTCAACACAAGGATAAACACCATAACCCCAACCCCGACAAAAACCCCAACACATACTTCTCTAATGTGTAGGTTGAAGGACAGTGTGGAATCAAAAGTCACCCTGAGAGTTTTCACTTCATCACTATGAAGAATGACACTCGGGTTAAAGGCTAGCATTCGGTGATCAAACTGACAACTGTGTTTTGCAGACCAGTGACCATAATTTCAGTCTTGTCAGAATTTAAAACTAAGAGGTTGCTTGAGATCCAGTTTTTCACTAGAGTCAGACATCCTCTACAATCCTCATGTGAGAGAGATTATCTGCAATTATTGGCATGTAAAGCTGAGTGTCATCAGCATATCATTGAAAGGCAATTCCAAAGCTTTGCAGTATCTGATCAAGAGATGCTTGTAGAGATAAGAAGGCATGGGCAGGATCAGATCTGGGGCCATGGGGGATACATCCCCCCTTTCATAGACCAAAAAATGAAAATCCCTTCTGAATGCTGTTCTGAACCTTCTGTTCAGCAACAACTGACTTAGCTGGATACATTTATATCAGGCCATGATTCAGCAGTGGTGTTCATTTTTTTAACCACAGATATTTAAAATGTTCTTTGTTACTTGTCATAATAATGTAATAGCATCACATTCAAGATTGTACAATACAGGTTATAATGTTTCTTTTTCCTGTAGTGGATTGCGTGGTAAAATATGTGTCAAAATGCAGGAAATGGCACCTATGTAAGTCCCTTTGGCTGCTCCCTTGTTTGCACGTGGGGTTGCCACACCAAATCCAAGGTGGAGCTGCATTTTGAATTGGCATACGTTTTATGCCGGTTGGCCTTCCTGATGCAACTAAAAATTTCATCCATCCATCCATCCATCCATCCATTTTGTTCCTCTTTATCCAGAGTCGGGTCAAGGGGACAGCAGCTCAAGCAAAGCCGCCCAGACCTCCCGATCCACACACACCTGCCCCAGCTCCTCCGGGGGAACCCCAAGGCGTTCACAAGCCAGCCGAGAGATATAGTCCCTCCAGTGTGTCCTGGGTCTTCCCCGGGGCCTCCTCCCAATGGGATGTGTCCGGAACACCTCTCCAGCAAGGCGTCCAGGGGGCATCCAGAAAAGATGCCCGAGCCACCTCAACTGACTCCTTTCGACATGGAGGAACAGCGGCTTGACTCCAAGCTCCTCCAGAGTGACCGAGCTCCTCACCCTATCTCTAAGGGAGCGCCCAGCCACCCTGCGGAGGAAACTCATCTCGGCCGCTTGTACTCGCGATCTCGTTCTTGAGGTCATGAGCCAAATCTCATGACCATAGGTGAGGATCGGAACGTAGATCGATCAGTAAATTGAGAGCTTTGCCCCCCTACTCAGCTCTCTCTTCACCACAACGGTCCGATACAGCAACCGCATCACTGCAGATGCTGCACCGATCCGTCTGTCGATCTCACGTTCCATCCGTCCCTCACTTGTGAACAACACCCCGAGATACTTAAACTCCTCCACTTGAGGCAAGGACACTCCACCGACCTGAAGAGGGCAAAGCACCTTTTTCCGGTCGGGAACCATGGCCTCGGATTTGGAGGTGCTGATTTTCATCCCAGACGCTTCACACTCAGCTGCAAACCGCCCCAGTGCATGCTGAAGGTCCTGATTTGATGAAGCCAACAGAACCACATCGTCCGCAAACAGCAGAGATGAGATTCTGTGGTTCCCAAACCAGACTCCCTCTACACCCTGGCTGCGCCTAGAAATTCTGTCCATAAAAATAATGAACAGAACCGGTGACCAAGGGCAGCCCTGGCGGAGGCCAACGTGCACTGGAAACAGGTTTGACTTACTACCGGCAATGCGAACCAAGCTCCTGCTGCGGTCGTACAGGGACCGGATTGCCCTTAGCAAAGGACCCCATACTCCCGGAGCACCCCCCACAGGGTGCCCCGAGGGACATGGCAGAACGCCTTCTCCATATCCACAAAACACATGTGGACTGGTTGGGCGAACTCCCATAAACCCTCGAGCACCCGATGGAGTGTGTAGAGCTGGTCCAGTGTGTGTCCAGGACAAAAACCACACTGCTCCTCCTGAATCTGAGGTTCGACCATCGGTCAAATTCTCCTCTCTAGTACTCTGGAATAGACCTTACTGGGGAGGCTGAGGAGTGTGACCCCCCCTATAGTTGGAACACACCCTCCGGTCTCCCTTCTTAAACAGAGGGACCACCACCCCAGTCTGCCAATCCAGAGGCACTGTCCCTGATCGCCACGCGATGTTGCAGAGGCGTGTCAGCCAAGACAGTCCCACAACATCCAGAGACTTAAGGTACTCAGGACGGATTTCATTAACCCCAGGAGCCTTGCCACCGAGGAGCTTTCTAACCACCTCAGTGACTTCGGCCTGGGTAATGGATGAGTCCGCCTCTGAGTCCCCAGTCTCTGCTTCCTCTTTGCAAGACGTGACGATGGGATTGAGGAGATCCTCGAAGTATTCCTTCCACCGCCTGACAACATCCCCAGTCAGGGTCAACAGCTCCCCACCCGCACCATAAACAGTGCTGGTGGAGAGTTGCTTCCGCTACCTGAGGCGTTGGACGGTTTGCCAGAATCTCTTCAAGGCCGACCGATAGTGCTCCTCCATGGCCTCCCCGAACTCCTCCCAGACCCGAGTTTTTGCCTCTGCGACCGCACGAGTTGCGGCAACACTTGGGCTGCCGGTACCTGTCAGCTGCCTCCGGTGTCCCACCTACCAACAAAGATACCTAGGACTCCTTCTTCAGCTTGACGGCATCCCTTACGTCCGGCGTCCACCACCGGGTTCGGGGATTGCCGCCGCGACAGGCACCAGAGACCTTGTGACCACAGCTACAAGCGGCCGCATCGACAATGGAGGTGGAGAACATGGTCCACTCGGACTCCATGTCTCCAGCCTCCCCCGGGATCTGGGAGAAGCTCTCCCGGAAGTGGGAGTTGAAGACCTCACTGACAGAGGGTTCCACCAGTTGTTCCGAGCAGACCCTCATGATACATTTGGGCCTGCCAGGTCTGACCGGCTTCCTCCCCTCCCAGCGGATCCAACTCACCACCAGGTGGTGATCGGTCGACAGCTCTGCCCCTCTCTTCACCCGAGTGTCCGAGACACGTGGCCGAAGGTCAGATGATACGACTACAAAGTCGATCATGGACCTCCAGCTCAGGGTGTCCTGGTGCCACATACACTTATGGACACCCTTGTGCTCGAACATGGTGTTCATGATGGACAAGCTGTGACTAGCACAGAAGTCCAACAACTGAACACCACTCGGGTTCAGATCGGGGAGGCCGTGCTTCTCGATCACCCCCCTCCAGGTCTCACTGTTGCCGCCCATGTGGGCATTGAAATCCCCCAGGAGAACAATGGAGTCCTCAGTCGGAGCACTATCTAGTACCCCTCCCAGGGACTCCAAGAAGGTCGGGTACTCTGCACTGCCGCTCAGCCCGTAGGCCGAGACAACGGTGAGAGACCTGTCCCCGACCCGAAGGCGTAGGGATGCGACCCTCTCGTTCACTGGAGTGAACTCTAACACATGGTGACTGAGCTGGGGAGCAATAAGCAGTGCGAGCCCAGCTCTCCGCCTCCGCCATGGGCAACGCCAGAAAAATGAAGCGTCCAGCCCCTCTCCAGGAGTTGGGTGCCAGAGCCCAAGCTGTGCATGGAGGTGAGCCCGACTATCTCTAGTCGGTATCTCGCAACCTCCCGCACAAGCTCAGGCTCCTTCTCCCCCAGCGAGGTGACATTCCACGTCCCAACAGCCAGGGGCTGTGAGCATGGACCGGGCCGCCGGGCCACCCACCCTCGACCACCACCCAATTCTCTCTGCACCCGACCCCCATGGCCCCTTCTGCAGGTGGTGAACCCACAGGAGGGCGGGCCCACGTCACTCTTTCGGGCTGAGCCCGGCTGGGCCCCATGGGCTAAGGCCCGACCACCAGGTGCTCGCACGCGAGCTCCATCCCCAGGCCTGGCTCCAGGGTGGGGCCCCAGCTCCGCCATACCGGGCGACATCTGTTTGCCTTGGGAGACCCTACAAGGGGCACAAAGCCGCCGACAACATAGCTCCTAGGATCATCCAGGTACGCAAACTCCCCCACCACGATAAGGTGGCAGCTAGAGGGATTTCAAATTTAAAATATAAAAAAGTGATTTCAGCAAGGTAATCTATAGACTGTTGTGAAATCAGTTTTTCAAGAATTTTAAAGCAAAAGCATAGGTTCTATATTGGTATTTAATTCTATATTGGTCTGTAATTTTTCAATGAACCCAGATTGAAGTTCAGTTTAGGCAGATTTAGGAACAGAACCTGATGTTAGTGATAGGTTACCATTTTTTAGCAGAGTGGGTCTGTGTGTAATCTGCAGGTCCTTAAAAAGCTTTGCTGGTACTGTGTCAAATAAGCAAGTCTTGCTTGTCGCATTTTTCACAAGTTGGTCACTAGCATACCAAGGGAAATAGTGTCAAACTTGCTAAGTCTTGGCTTCCTAGCAGAGATGGTGCTGACAACAGTAACAGGATCTAGTAGTGTAACTGAGGCATGCTGGGATAGTTTTGAACAAATATGCTCTATTTTCTTTTCAAAATAAGAATTCTTGAACAGTAAATACTGAATGATTTATAGGTGGTTGCTCTTGAATATGTGTAGTCACATTGTCAAACACACTGTAAAACCTGATGAGTTAGTTGAACTCAAACCATTTTATGTAACCAATTACCTTAAACCATTTAAGTTTATTAACAAATCAATTAATTTTCTACAGTTGAATTGTTCAAGTTACGCTTACTCAATTATTTCTTGCTAATTAAACTCAGTTTAATTAAGTTAAAAGTACTATTTCATTCATTTCAATTAACTTAAAACTATTAAGTATAGTGTACTTGTTTGTTACAGTTCCACAGACTTATTCAAAATGTTTTACATGAACTGAGGAGAATTAAATACCAGTAACTTAAATTATTTTGTACATAAATGTTACTCCTTGAGTTGTATCTACTCAGTTTACTATCATCTCATAAATTATTACATTCTAGTTCTGACAACTGAGTTTATTTGAGTAAAAACATTGCCTTAAACAAAGCACAAACTTGTGTGTCAAACTTGACAGTTTTATTTAATTGAATGCTCAACATCCAAAATACAATAAAACAGACATGCCTCTCTTGGGCTCAGATTGATCAATGACAAAACCGGTAACACATTTCATGCATATGAAAGTTTAACAGTATTAAAGCTTTGACAAAATTTTCAAGTTAGCATTCGAAATCAGAACAGTCTCGCTGCTCTTGGACCCAGATCAATCAGTATCAAAACTGGTAATGCCTTAGAAGCATAACAAAACTTTAATGATTAATAATTTTAAGTCAGAACAGACTGACCTCTCTGGTGCTAAATTAAAACTGGTGATACATGTGCATAGAAAAATTGTTAACCAGAACTACAATAAGCAGATATTTAGAAACTGCAGACAACTGGTTTACAATGCAACTTTACTATAAAACTTTACTCCAGCTCATTTTTTAAGGCCAGTAGTTTAGGCTTGAGCTGCTTCCTACCATCATCCAGGTCAAGGAGAATTACCTGAATGAACTCAAAGAAGCCACTAAGCTTCTCCGGGTACTTCAAATGCAGTGCATACACCAATGCAAACAAATTCATCAGTGCATCAGGCCATGAGCTGTGTGACATAACAACAATATCTTCAAGAACAATGGATACATGCTGGGTTTGAAAAGGGAACTTGCAGCATCTCATCCTCCTCGTCATTAATCACTGCCATCAGAGCTAGTGCTCCCTCCTGGGGACCTTCCAAGTCATCCTAAAGAAGGGCCAAAAAAAAAAAAGTCCAATTATAATTACAAATCAAATGCCAAACAGCACCTCAGTCATTTGCTGTGAGGTGTGTGTGGAGGTAGCAGGCCAGGCCTTTCACTGTCTTTTAACCCTTTAGGTACCAATTTTTCTAATTGGCAGGGCCCTTGTAAAAAAATAGTAAAATATTGGATAGCTAAATGTTCAGTAGTAGGCCAAGTGTAAGCACCATGTCCCCACCATGCCCTATGCATTTTTTCAACCATTAAAGGACAAGGGAAATTCCTGTCCCGCCACCTCCACACACACTTCACAGCAAATGACTGGGGTACTGTTGAAAAAATGCATGGTGCATGTCGGGGACCATGCTGCTTAGGCATGGGCTAGTACTAAACATCCAGTGTACCATTAATTATTTTTTCTTTTGTTTTTCTAGACGGCCCGCAGGACCAATCAAAAAGTAAAAAAAATAAAATAAAAATAAAGAAAGGCACCTAAAGGCGTAAAATGGCAATCCAGTAACTTGACGTGTCTTGAAACCTGTGGTGGAAGAAGTACATATTTCTCTTCAGTACAGATAAAGGAGCAACAAATTTACTTAAATAATTAATAAAGTAAATGTGCAAGACTAAACCAGAAAACACATAGACTAAACCATTTCTAACCAGATATAAATCAGAATTAAAACAGGAATATATCAGGTATCGACCAGGACTAAAATATTACTTTTAAACCAGTTTGAAAATGTTGGAGTATAAAGTACAGATACCTGCTTCAAAATTAAGGTAATTAAATGGACTGCATTTATATAGCGCTTTTCCATCTGCATCAGATGCTCAAAATAGTTTACAATTATCAGAATCAGAAGAAGTTTATTGCCATTGCCAATGAACAGGATTCACAGACTAGGAATTTGCTTTGATATAATGGTGCAACATTAAGGACAGAGCAATATCAATCAATCAATTTCAATCAATTTTTTTTTTTATATAGCGCCAAATCACAACAAACAGTTGCCCCAAGGCGCTTTATATTGTAAGGCAAGGCCATACAATAATTATGGAAAACCCCAACGGTCAAAACGACCCCCTGTGAGCAAGCACTTGGCTACAGTGGGAAGGAAAAACTCCCTTTTAACAGGAAGAAACCTCCAGCAGAACCAGGCTCAGGGAGGGGCAGTCTTCTGCTGGGACTGGTTGGGGCTGAGGGAGAGAACCAGGAAAAAGACATGCTGTGGAGGGGAGCAGAGATCGATCACTAATGATTAAATGCAGAGTGGTGCATACAGAGCAAAAAGAGAAAGAAACAGTGCATCATGGGAACCCCCCAGCAGTCTACTTCTATAGCAGCATAACTAAGGGATGGTTCAGGGTCACCTGATCCAGCCCTAACTATAAGCTTTAGCAAAAAGGAAAGTTTTAAGCCTAATCTTAAAAGTAGAGAGGGTGTCTGTCTCCCTGATCTGAATTGGGAGCTGGTTCCACAGGAGAGGAGCCTGAAAGCTGAAGGCTCTGCCTCCCATTCTACTCTTACAAACCCTAGGAACTACAAGTAAGCCTGCAGTCTGAGAGCGAAGCGCTCTATTGGGGTGATATGGTACTACGAGGTCCCTAAGATAAGATGGGACCTGATTATTCAAAACCTTATAAGTAAGAAGAAGAATTTTAAATTCTATTCTAGAATTAACAGGAAGCCAATGAAGAGAGGCCAATATGGGTGAGATATGCTCTCTCCTTCTAGTCCCCGTTAGCACTCTAGCTGCAGCATTTTGAATTAACTGAAGGCTTTTTAGGGAACTTTTAGGACAACCTGATAATAATGAATTACAATAGTCCAGCCTAGAGGAAATAAATGAATGAATTAGTTTTTCAGCATCACTCTGAGACAAGACCTTTCTAATTTTAGAGATATTGCGTAAATGCAAAAAAGCAGTCCTACATATTTGTTTAATATGTGCTTTGAATGACATATCCTGATCAAAAATGACTCCAAGATTTCTCACAGTATTACTAGAGGTCAGGATAATGCCATCCAGAGTAAGGATGTGGTTAGACACCATGTTTCTAAGATTTGTGGGGCCAAGTACAATAACTTCAGTTTTATCTGAGTTTAAAAGCAGGAAATTAGAGGTCATCCATGTCTTTATGTCTATAAGACAATCCTGCAGTTTAGCTAATTGGTGTGTGTCCTCTGGCTTCATGGATAGATAAAGCTGGGTATCATCTGCGTAACAATGAAAATTTAAGCAATACCGTCTAATAATACTGCCTAAGGGAAGCATGTATAAAGTGAATAAAATTGGTCCTAGCACAGAACCTTGTGGAACTCCATAATTAACTTTAGTCTGTGAAGAAGATTCCCCATTTACATGAACAAATTGTAATCTATTAGACAAATATGATTCAAACCACCGCAGCGCAGTGCCTTTAATACCTATGGCATGCTCTAATCCCTGTAATAAAATTTTATGGTCAACAGTATCAAAAGCAGCACTGAGGTCTAACAGAACAAGCACAGAGATGAGTCCACTGTCTGAGGCCATAAGAAGATCATTTGTAACCTTCACTAATGCTGTTTCTGTACTATGATGAATTCTAAAACCTGACTGAAACTCTTCAAATAGACCATTCCTCTGCAGATGATCAGTTAGCTGTTTTACAACTACCCTTTCAAGAATTTTTGAGAGAAAAGGAAGGTTGGAGATTGGCCTATAATTAGCTAAGATAGCTGGGTCAAGTGATGGCTTTTTAAGTAATGGTTTAATTACTGCCACCTTAAAAGCCTGTGGTACATAGCCAACTAATAAAGATAGATTGATCATATTTAAGATCGAAGCATTAAATAATGGTAGGGCTTCCTTGAGCAGCCTGGTAGGAATGGGGTCTAATAAACATGTTGATGGTTTGGATGAAGTAACTAATGAAAATAACTCAGACAGAACAATCGGAGAGAAAGAGTCTAACCAAATACCGGCATCACAGAAAAGCAGCCAAAGATAACGATACGTCTTTGGGATGGTTATGAGTAATTTTTTCTCTAATAGTTAAAATTTTGTTAGCAAAGAAAGTCATGAAGTCATTACTAGTTAAAGTTAATGGAATACTCAGCTCAATAGAGCTCTGACTCTTTGTCAGCCTGGCTACAGTGCTGAAAAGAAACCTGGGGTTGTCCTTATTTTCTTCAATTAGTGATGAGTAGAAAATATATAAAATGCTAAGATAAAATATAAAATATGTGCCAAAATAAGATCAAATATAAGATCAAATATGAAATATGAAAGGCTGTGTGCAACAGAAGAACAGAAAAACAGTGCAGTGGGAGGAGTGCAATTAAAAACCAAAGTACATTGTCTAAAGTGACCCGTGATAAAATGATAAAGTGACAGAGTTAAGGTTAAGGTGACTGAGTTATGAGGTGTTCATGAGTCTAACGGCAGAGGGGAAGAAACTGTTCTTATGGCGGGAGTTTCTGGTCCGGATGGACCATAGCCACCTGCCCGAGGGGAGTGGTTTAAATAGACTGTGTGCAGGGTGAGAAGGGTCGGCTGTGATGCGACCTGCTCGGCCCAGAGTCCTGGAGACGTGCAGGTCGTGGAGAGATGGAAGGCTACAGCCGATCACCTTCTCAGCAGAGGCCACAATGCACTGCAGTTTGTGTCTGTCCCTGGCTGTGGCCCCGGCGTACCGCACCGTGATGGAGGAGCAGAGGATGGACTCGATGATGGCGGTGTAGAACTGCACCATCAGCTGGACAGGCAGCTTGGCCTTCTTCAGCTGCCGCAGGAAGTACATCCTCTGCTGGGCCTTCTTGATGAGGGAGCTGATGGTTGACTCCCACTTGAGGTCCTGGGTGATGGTGGTGCCGAGGAAGCGGTGACAGTCCACAGCGGTGATGGGGCTGTTGGTGAGGGCGAGGGAGGGCGGGGGGGCTGTGGCTTTCCTGAAGTCCATGATCATCTCCACTGTTTTCTGGGCGTTGAGCTCCAAGTTGTTGCTGCTGCACCAGGTCACTCATCCCCATCCGAAATGAGTCCAATGAGGGTGGTGTCATCCGCAAACTTGATGAGCTTTACGGAGTCGTGGCTGGAGGTGCAGCAGTTAGTGTACAGGGAGAAGAGCAGAGGGGAAAGGACACAGCCCTGTGGAGATCCTGTGCTGAGAGCCCGAGTGTTCGAGACATTCTTTCCCAGCCTCACACGCTGACTCCGATCCGTCAGGAAGTCTGTGATCCACCTGCAGGTAGAGTCGTGCACGTGGAGCAGAGAAAGCTTGTCCTGGAGCAAAGCCGGAAGGATGGTGTTGAATGCAGAGCTGAAGTCCACAAACAGGATCCTAGCGTAGGTTCCTGGGGAGTCCAGGTGCTGCAGGATGGAGTGCAGGGCCAGGTTTATGGCATCATCTACAGACCTGTTGGCTCTGTAGGCAAACTGCAGGGGGTCCAGGAGGGGGTCGGTGATGGACTTCAGGTGGGATAAAACCAGGCGTTCGAAGGTCTTCATGACTACAGATGTGAGAGCCACAGGCCTGTAGTCATTAAGTCCAGTGACGCGTGGTTTCTTGGGAACTGGAACTATGATGGAGGACTTGAAACAGACTGGAACATGGCATGACTCCAGGGAGGTGTTGAAGATCCCCGTGAAGACTGGGGCCAGCTCATCAGCTCATTATGCCTCACATTCACCCCGATGTCAGGGTGCTGCCATACAAGGCACTCAGTACACACCGGGAGCAACTAGGGGATTAAAGACCTTGCCCAAGGGCCCTGAGTGATTTTCCAGTCAGGCGGGGATTTTAACCGAAGATCTTCTGGTCTCAAGCCCAACACCTTAACCACTAGACCATCACCTCGCCATGTAATTAAAAGTACATAAAAGTTGAACTAATAGTTATCACTTTTCACTGCTGATTGAAACATGATAATGGGTACAAACCTTTGGCTCAATCTCAATTCCATCCCTCAGCCCCTTTTGCCTTCCCCTCAGCCCTTGCCCCTTTGCCTATGTCTTGGAAAAAAAAAGGCATGAGGGCTAAGGGCTGAAAGACTACCCTAAGAAATGAGACAGCTCTGATCTTTCTGCATTCTTTGCACAAGCACAAATATAGGGGAATTATAGTCTTCAGCCCGATATACTCGTAGCTCGATATGTTGCTAGTGTCTGGATTTCCGGGTTCAGTGCATCGCGCTGGAAGAGTGGAGCTTAGTGCTACGCTCCCACCCACAGTGCACTCAGAACAGAGACAGTCAGAGAGCGGGGACAGCCAGAGGTCGGGGACAGCCAGAGGACAGTCAGAGAGCAGGGACAGCCATAGAGTAGACCTCCTAGAGCTGCCTCTGGATGAGTAGCTGTAAAAGAACAGAAAAGCTTAGATAGTTGTGGAGTATTTGGGCTGACACTGTCAACTCCAGGGTCTCTAGTTTTGACATTAACTAGATCAGTCAATCAATCAGTCAATCAACAACTTTATTAGTCCCACAAGGGGCAATTCCATTTGAGCAGTCCGTTTAAGAAAAAATAAAATACAATAACAATATATAACAACAATAAAACTAATTAAAAAAAACAAATAAAACAGACTTAAGAAGTTAAAATGAATAGCAAGAATAAATAAATAAAAACATGGCAGACCTACGGAGCATTTAAAAGTCGAATCGCCGAAGGTATAAACGACTTTAAAAACTGGTTGGTTCTACACACCGGGGACGCATAATGGTGTCCTAAAGGAAGCAGGGAAAACTCTCCTAAAAGAACATGACCTGACATAGACAAGATGATTTCAGCCTTCTGGAGGATCTGTTGATTACAAAAAGAGTGTAAGTCTCTTTGTTTCACTCTGATGAACAAATTTTAACAATGTTGTTCAGGCTGTTTCTGTCTTTCACTGAGAGGCTGTGAAACCAGCAGATAAATGAAAAACACAAAAGACTCTCAATAAAAGACTGATAAAAATGACAAAGAATTGCAGGTCTGACAGAAAAAGAGTTCAGTTCAGTTTACGGAGAAGATAAATTCTCTGCTGTTCTCGCTTCACAATGGCATCTGTGTTCACATCAAACTTCAGATTGTCATCAAAAAAAGTTCTTAGGGCAGTGTTTCAGCCCTTAGCCCTTTATTGTTCCAAGGTGAAGGGGCGAGGGCAAGGGCTGAGGGGTGGAATCGAGATTGGGCCTTAGTCAAATACCTCATTTCTGTAGGCTCACATTAATTGGAAATAAGATATTTTTTTAGCCAATTCTCCCATATTATCAAAGGACTGGGCATAGAATAACCACATGGTCAGCATGAGCATACCCCAGCTATAGTGAATGCCCATAGCAAGTCATTATGAAGGAGGCAGAGGTAACTTTTAGTCAGCCAGCCAGACTCAGGGACGAGAGCAATAATTCAAATGTCTGTATCAACAATTCCACTTCCTCCTAAACAACACAGAAAAGAGCTACAGCTGAACACATAAATACCTTGAATGTTCTGAAGATTTCTGATGAATCCTCCTTCAAGTAAAGCAGTAAGCCGGCCAGGGCTGCTGTACGAGCTGCGCAGATATCATTTTTGTCCTGTTACAGAAAGACACCATATATACGAGCAGATGTTAGTGTTCACAGTTCACATTCAACAATTTAATGCATGAAAGTTGAAAAAATATTTACATGTTGTTTAAATGCCATCATAATTGCTTCCATCCTCTGTCCAAAAGTGCCAGTCTTCCTCTTTTTGTAGAGCTGTAGCAGCTGAGGTGTGTAATTGTCAAGAGCAGCATAGAATGTCTTAGTTTTACATCCTCATTGAAGACAACTTTGGATGCTGTAGCTCCTCTGAAAAAGAGAGCTTTAAATCAGAAGTGCCTGACTCCGTGGTATAACTCACAAACTCGCAGCTTAAAGCAGATAACCCATAAGTTGGAGAGGAAATGGCGTCTCACTAATTTAGAAGATCTTCACATAGCCTGGAAAAAGAGTCTGTTGCTCTATAAAAAAGCCCTCCGTAAAGCTAGGACATCTTACTACTCATCACTAATTGAAGAAAATAAGAACAACCCCAGGTTTCTTTTCAGCACTGTAGCCAGGCTGACAAAGAGTCAGAGCTCTATTGAGCCGAGTATTCCTTTAACTTTAACTAGTAATGACTTCATGACTTTCTTTGCTAATAAAATTTTAACTATTAGAGAAAAAATTACTCATAACCATCCCAAAGACGTATCGTTATCTTTGGCTGCTTTCAGTGATGCCGGTATTTGGTTAGACTCTTTCTCTCAGATTGTTCTGTCTGAGTTATTTTCATTAGTTACTTCATACAAACCATCAACATGTCTATTAGACCCCATTCCTACCAGGCTGCTCAAGGAAGCCCTACCATTATTTAATGCTTCGATCTTAAATATGATCAGTCTATCTTTATTAGTTGGCTATGTACCACAGGCTTTTAAGGTGGCAGTAATTAAACCATTACTTAAAAAGCCATCACTTGACCCAGCTATCTTAGCTAATTATAGGCCAATCTCCAACCTTCCTTTTCTCTCAAAAATTCTTGAAAGGGTAGTTGTAAAACAGCTAACTGATCATCTGCAGAGGAATGGTCTATTTGAAGAGTTTCAGTCAGGTTTTAGAATTCATCATAGTACAGAAACAGCATTAGTGAAGGTTACAAATGATCTTCTTATGGCCTCAGACAGTGGACTCATCTCTGTGCTTGTTCTGTTAGACCTCAGTGCTGCTTTTGATACTGTTGACCATAAAATTTTATTGCAGAGATTAGAGCATGCCATAGGTATTAAAGGCACTGCGCTGCGGTGGTTTGAATCATATTTATCTAATAGATTACAATTTGTTCATGTAAATGGGGAATCTTCTTCACAGACTAAGGTTAATTATGGAGTTCCACAAGGTTCTGTGCTAGGACCAATTTTATTCACTTTATACATACTTCCCTTAGGCAGTATTATTAGACGGCATTGCTTAAATTTTCATTGTTACGCAGATGATACCCAGCTTTATCTATCCATGAAGCCAGAGGACACACACCAATTAGTTAAACTGCAGGATTGTCTTACAGACATAAGGACATGGATGACCTCTAATTTCCTGCTTTTAAACTCAGATAAAACTGAAGTTATTGTACTTGGCCCCACAAATCTTAGAAACATGGTGTCTAACCACATCCTTACTCTGGATGGCATTATCCTGACCTCTAGTAATACTGTGAGAAATCATGGAGTCATTCTCTTCGCTCTCTCTCTTGTAGTTCCTAGGGTTTGTAAGAGTAGAATGGGAGGCAGAGCCTTCAGCTTTCAGGCTCCTCTCCTGTGGAACCAGCTCCCAATTCGGATCAGGGAGACAGACACCCTCTCTACTTTTAAGATTAGGCTTAAAACTTTCCTTTTTGCTAAAGCTTATAGTTAGGGCTGGATCAGGTGACCCTGAACCATCCCTTAGTTATGCTGCTATAGACTTAGACTGCTGGGGGGTTCCCATGATGCACTGAGTGTTTCTTTCTCTTTTTGCTCTGTATGCACCACTCTGCATTTAATCATTAGTGATTGATCTCTGCTCCCCTCCACAGCATGTCTTTTTCCTGGTTCTCTCCCTCAGCCCCAACCAGTCCCAGCAGAAGACTGCCCCTCCCTGAGCCTGGTTCTGCTGGAGGTTTCTTCCTGTTAAAAGGGAGTTTTTCCTTCCCACTGTCGCCAAGTGCTTGCTCACAGGGGGTCGTTTTGACCATTGGGGTTTTTACGTAATTATTGTATGGCCTTGCCTTACAATATAAAGCGCCTTGGGGCAACTGTTTGTTGTGATTTGGCGCTATATAAATAAAATTGATTGATTGATTGAATGTCAATGGAAGGTTCACATTTGTGATCCTGTGGAATTCACTGTAGAGCTGCATGAAAAACAAAAAATAATGACTTTGATGATACACATGCATAGCTTTCAGTACTATGTGTAAGTTTTTACTCACTTGGTCTTCACAGAAAAGTGCAGGCCATCTGTCATTCACTTTGGCAACTGGAGGAGCTAAATCCACAATTTCGTCATGTCTGAATGCAAAGGTGCGTTGCATATGTTGATTGATGGAAATCATATCTCTTTCCACTGATGTCCTCTTGAATTGCTCGACCATTGCAAGCCTCTGGGTCTCAAGTGTCTGTCTTGTTTCTCCTTGGGGATAGTTGGAAAGGAAGTTAACTTCCCTTCTTCAAGGTCGTTTGATGCTGGCCCTGGATGCTGCTATTGGGACAGTTTCATCACTGTCATCACCATCATCCTGCAATTGCTCCACAGAATCATATTCAATGTCAGTATCTTGGGAAACATCTGGAGGGTTTTGCACTACAACTGCTACATCATAGTCTGATGCATTCTGATGTTCTCTACATTTATGTGTATTGCATGTGGAGTAAACATTGGTTTTGAATGTACAAGCCGTAAATGGACATGGTACCATTTCCTTCCTTCTTAAATGGGCTCTTAGGTGACTGTACATTTCCCTCTCAACAAATGGCTGCTTGTATTCACAAACAGGGCAATGAAAAGTCCAATTAAATGTCAAATCATGACTGTCACTACCACACTTCTTGTTGAATGATTTCTGGACAAATGAGCCTTTAGTGAATTAAATGTACAGACAGTTGCCCAGTTCCGGATCACCTTTTTTAAAGTCCCGCTATACGGAGCCATAATGCAACTGAATGTCCTTTATTGGGTATTGTTGTATTGGTTATTTGGATGTTATCTAGCTGAAAAAGTCAGGATGGGTTAGCCATTCTACTTAAAGTGTGAATCCACATTATGTGTGGTGCAAATATTTGCCGGAAATGGACTCTTTTGCCAGTTCTGAATCATGACACTCTGTGTCACTTTGAGGTCATTCCTGGCATCTGGCTGGAGCCCTTCTAATGCAGAATGATACACACTGTGCCCAAGAATGTGTTTTGAACACAAAATGATATAAGTTTTACTTATTAAATGAGAATTTACTTAGTTTCGAAAGGCACTGTTACACATTTTTACAAGCAAAAAATGAAGTGTGGAGGTGAGATTTCTCCTAAATTAAAAAGTAAAAGCCCCCACATTCATGCCCATTCGTGATGTTGAGGTGACCCCCAAAATACAGATGACTCACAAATACTGACATAAGGCTGCTGCTTTAGTGATCCACAAATCGGCAAATTTTCACATCGGAGATAAATGCGTGCAGCAATTAAACAGCAAGAGATAACACACTGACATTTTCTACCCAAGTAAGTATTTTCCCACTCTTAAACCAAAAACACAGAATGGCTAATTCACCTTTGCTACGTCTTAAAGATCGTTACTTTCAAACTTGCAGGAATGAGTGAGTCAGAAAATGCGCGCACACCACAGACATCGGGATGTTTTGATTCCTCTGCTGATCACAAAGATGGCTGGATCCGATCGAGCTTGTGGTCGTTTGTAGACAAAACATCAGTCTTTCCATTGGTACCAAGTATTAGCTTATTCGCACTGATTACGAGAAACGGCGGTGCAAATACTACAGCAGTGATCCGGAACCGGCAATGATCCGGAACTGGGCAAGTAACTGTACTGAATGTGCACATACAACTAGTGTACAGGCATGGCAAATGTGAAACTGTAGAATATTGTCCATGATGGAGCCTGTAATGTCTCAATAACTGTATTTTCAAGCAACTAGAAACCTCACATAACTTTCATTTCCACATTTTTGTCAAACAATTAACGTTAGGTCTTCCTACAAGTCTGCTTGATAAACTTGCTTTGTCCACAGTAAAATTTACCTCATTTTTTTCTCACTGACAAAATGAACACTTATATCAGCAGCCAAGCGGGAAAACGTGTGGAACATGCTCAATGGAGTTAGCTCCCGCTTTACCCTCACCCCGACCCCAACATGCTCATTCTGCTGTTTCAACAAAAAAACCCAAAAACGTATACAAAGCTAGACAGCAACACATTTAAGTTACCTGTCAGGAATGCAGCGGGAGTGAGCAACGTAGTCCTCTAGAATCACTGATGGCCGTGCCGTAAAGTCTCCTCAGGTTGAAGTTGGTTGTTAGCAGTTGAGTTCGGCGCTCGACGAAGGCTCCGCCTTTGCGTGGCTTGTGTCAACTGACAAATCCAACTTGCTGGACAGGTGTAGGCCACAGAACCGTCTGACAGACTGCTAGCAACGGTGAGGCAAATCTATCCTCTGCACGGCCAAAGGCTACGACGCAACTGTTGTTTTCGATATAACCAACTAATCATATACATTTTAATTATCTTCTTCTTCTTCTTCCCTTCTTTGAATGGCGGGTGGCCACCATCAACTTAGGTCCGTACTGCCACCTACTGTACCGGATGTATCAAATGTGTTAAATTATCTCATCAGGTCTTCTATTTGTGTATAAAAAAATCAATTGCCTGAATTAAAATAGAGATAATTACTCTTACTAATAAAAGGACATGTTGATAAATCATTAATTTTTTTTTATGTTATTTCATAAAATACATTGCAGAAATCAAATTGCAAAAAGTACTTTTTGACCTTTAATACAACTGCTATATACATCATACCAGTGTATATCTCAAAAGCAGATGCCATTTCTCTTCACCTCACATTTTCAAACAGGCTGTACTGTCTTGTGAATACCTGATCTTGTCAGATCTTGGACACTAAGTGGAGAAGGGCCTGGTCAGTACCTGGATGGGAGACCATGAGCGAATACCGGGAGCCTGTGGTGTTTGGAGGGTCCGCTGGTTCAAGTGTGCAAGCGTTTTTGTCAAACTACTAAGGGCAGCAGCAGCGCTCTGGGTGACTTATGTTAAAAGCAAAATAAAAAACAACAACTACAAAAAACTAAAATGACAACAAAAGAATAAAAATGTTAAATGGCAGCCCATGAACAATACAATGTTTAAAATTGGTATAAACTCTATTTAAATGAGTTAATGGAATGAACTGGAAATACATAACCAAGACGCAATTGCTTGCAAAACTTTAAATGCACTCAAACATTTGAGTTGTTACAACAATATTTCATTTTTGAGTTTGTTTAATTAATAGAAATGAGTGACTATAACTTTTTTCAAAGTTTGAGTTGTGTTAACTTTATCAATTTAGTAACGTACTGTTCGGTTTTACAGTGCAGAAACTTTGAATTATGTTTGTTTTTGTTAATGAAATCAGAGCAGCAGCCCCATTTTGTAGCCAATAATGCATGCTTGTATTCCAGAATATTGCTGCACCATATAAGATGAAAGAGTTTTAATTCTGACCGACGCCAGACTCCTACACTTATGCTTGAAGTCATGTAGACACTTGCTAAAAAAATGGCATTTTACTATAAAATCCAATTGAATCTAGTAAATAATTAGCTGAAATTTTGCAACGTTACAAAAATAAACCGACATTATGGTAAATGGACTGCATTTATATAGCACTTTTCCATCTGCATCAGATGCTTTACAATTATGTCTCACATTCACCCATTCACACAAACACATGCTGATGTCAGGGTGCTGCCATACAAGGTGCTCACTACACACTGTGAGCAACACCAAGGGCCCTTCGTGATTTTCCGTTCAGGCTAGGGTTTGAACCGAGGATCCTCTGGTCTCAAGCTCAACCCTTAACCACTAGACCATCACCTCCCCTATAATGCTTGGATTTCAGAAGAAACTCAATTTTGTGAGTTTTATGAAATTTGAAAGGCGCTACAGCTTTAAGATCGACCTTTCAAGCTCACCCAAGGCCAAAGGTCATGTGACCAATAGAAGGGTAATGCATGGCTGTGAAAACTCCGTGGATGAGCGGTGTTAGTGGGATGGGGGTATTAGTGTTGTGCTCTTTAATCGTGATCGTTACTGAGTTTTTAAAATACTTACTGCAAAACGTTCTTTTTTTACGACATCATGCAAGTTTTATAGGTCCGCGGACACTGATCTGTGTGTTACAGATACATATCAGTTTTCTCGGATCCGCGGAGTTTTGAGGAGAATAAATGCCACTCAAAGCCTGGCTGTTACCACAGTTGTCGTAAAGCGGGGCTGGTTGGTTGCTGCGGTGACACTGTGTGGCTCCTGTGTGAAGCTAGCTAAACATAGCATGTGGACATCGCAAACTTTTAGAACTTTCAAGTTTTTAAAAGAAGAATTTTGCAGCATGTCTGTGTCACGGAGCGACATCAGACAGAGCGAAGATGGTGAGAAAGAGGGTTTGAAAAAGTGTGATAAGGACAAGAATCCGTGGAATTGTCGCTGGCTTCATCAACACACCTGAAAGATAAACGGGAAAAGCAAACTGGTAATTTTTTTCTCTCTCTGGAAAATAAACATTGTGCTGTTCAAACAGGATTTCAGAAAAGATTATGTGACTTTTTTCTTTCATTAATCTAGACTTTCTTTCATTGAAAAAAAGACATTGTGGCTTTGGATGAATTTAGGCTACATGAATTTACACAACAATGTAAATTAGTTTTAATTAATGTAGAGTTTTTTCATGGGAAAAAAGACATTGTGGCTTTGAGTGGATTTACAGGAATTTACACAAGAATGTGTGGCTTTTTTACTATAAGGTATGTTATTGATATTTTACCATGATTTTTAAAATATTCTTCAAGCTTTAGCTGTGGTTTTTGAAATGCTGTAACAGTCTTTTCAGTCTTCATGAATTTCATGTAGTTTAATTGTTCTGAGTTAATGCATAATTTGGTTTACAATTAAAAGGAAAATCATACCAGGTCCTACTTCCACCTCATATTCTGTTATTTCAACATGATCATTGACAGTTCAAATGAAAGGCTGAATCTAGGATCATTTAAATATGCACTAATTTTGAGATTTGTTCTTCCAGGAGATGTTGACAATGTATCAGTAGATGAAAATTTAATTTGGGTTTCTGAGGCCCTACAAGGCCCTAGACCCCGGCTCCTGGGGGGCTTCACCCCCAGACCCCCTGCGAATTTTCCTCAGATTTCACAATTTTCATTTCACAGCCCTGGTAATGTATTCCTTTATATTAGTGGTTAATAGTAGCCAGAGGTACATCTTTAACCCATTCCTTGGAATAACCATTCTAAATATTGCAGTATATACTAGTAGACTCATGGATGGATGCATAATTTAAGCTATCCGTTAGGTTATCTAGGTGACAATTCCTCATAGTCTTAGAGGTTTTCTTCTCCATCTTTATCTTAATTTTCCTAATCCTCCTATTTGAATGGATGTATCTATGTTTGCTCTGATGGAATCTTTCGCATTTATTCAAATCATGTTGATACATTGTCCATGTTTCACAGCCATACAGGAGGGTGGAGAGAACTACTGCCTGGTAGACCATGAGCTTTGTCTTCAGTCTGATGTTCTTTTTTTTTTTTTTTTTTTTTTTTTTGAAGACACAGGAGAGGAGTTTCCCAAATGCAACGTGAGATAAGCGAATTTGGTTTTCAACATCTTTTTCAGATGAGCCACTTGATGGTACAATGCCTCCTAGATACGAAAAATCCACGACATTCTCACGAGATGTTCCTTCAGTTTTTAAATAACAGTTGGACACAGGCTGGCCATTGATCAGTTGGACTAGAACCTTCATTTTTTTGATGTTCCATTTTAGTCCGAAATGGGTGTATGCCCTGACAAAGTTATTGATGGATAATTGAGTCTCATCTTCGGTCTGGGTTGGTCTAGTCTTTTGAAGAAGGTCTCCTTGAGTGAAAACACACAAGACTGAAAATACCACTATCTGAACGGTAGTTGATGTCAATCCTGGGTTTTTCAGCAGGTACTTCGTAGAGCATAGCAGCAAGGTAGATGGAGAACAAGGTTGGAGCAAGAACACATCCTTGTTTCAGGACACCAGTGAATGGGAATTCTTCAGACATGTTGGTTGGTGAGAAAATCAACCTGTCAGTCCTTTATAGAGAGCTATATGAGAGAGACAAAGTGATTAGGGCAGCTGAAGCGACGCTGGACACTCCACATTACATGTCTTGGAACTCTGCCAAAAGCCTTCTCCAGATCATAGAAAATCAGGAAAAGGGGTTTCCTTTGCTTACGGGACTTTCTATTCTTGCTGCTGCCTGACGCAAAAGATCATGTCAGTGGTACCACATGAAGCTTGGAAGCCACATTGAGATTTAGGCTACAGTTTGGATTCGGGGTGGGCAGAATTCTGGCGAAAATATTTCCAGCAATAGAGACAAGTGTCATTCCTCTGTAATTTCTACAGATGTTTGGGTCACCTTTTTTGAAGAGCTTGATGCCTTCTTCAGTTCACCTGGCAGACGTCAATTTAGGCCCTCCCTGTTTGATGAGTTGAAAAGGGATGTTATCAGGGCCTGGTCCTTTGTTGGGTTTCATTTGCTTCATTGCTGTTAGAAGTTTGTGGAAGGATGGAGGCATTGACATGCATGGCTGTTGAGGCTGTTTCTGGATTGATCATCAAAGGTCATCCACTGCTGTTGACTCACAGATGAGTAGCGAGTGGAACTGTTCTCTCCATTGTTCAAGGATTTCAGATTCTTCAGTAAGAAGAGTGGAGTTGTCAGCTGATCTGAGGGATCCTGTAGAGTAGCATTTCGGACTATAGATCTCTTTGCTTCCTTGATAGAATGATCTCAGGTTTCGGGTATCTGCGTAACCTTGCAGCTCATCAACTTTGTTCTGCCACCACTGGTTTTGTATTTCACATAGTCTGGTTTGGCATTGCTTCTTGAGCAGTTTTAGCCTAATTCTTTTTGGCTGGGCTGAGCGGTGTTTTTCATGGTGTATGCATGCTTTGTGTTTGACATCAATTAGATCATTAATTTCTCGCTTGACTTTTCTTAGAGGTATAGCCGATGGTTTGCTCAGGAGTTTGCCATTCA
This sequence comes from Thalassophryne amazonica, assembly GCF_902500255.1. NCBI lineage: Eukaryota > Metazoa > Chordata > Actinopteri > Batrachoidiformes > Batrachoididae > Thalassophryne > Thalassophryne amazonica. The sequence continues at coordinate 101,083,665 of NC_047103.1, forward strand.
TCATATCACCTGTATCACCTCAACTGGTGTTGAGTGGGATGAAGTGAAGGCTTTCAGAGATGCATTGTTCATAGAACAACTGGTCTTTCAAGCTGGGTGTAGCAATTCTCCTCCAGCTAGGCAAAGAGTGTGCTCTTTTCAATTTGTGTCTGATGTGGATTTGGAGTTGGCTGATGAGAAGCCAGTGATCTGTCCAATAGTCATCAACTCCAGGGAGAGTTTGAGTGATGAGGACATCTTGCCAGTCTTGTAGACAAGTATGACTTAGTCGAGTATGTGCCAATGTTTAGAATGGGGATGTTGTCAGGTGGGCTTGAAGGAGTTCGGAAGCCTGAAAATGTTGGTCATCACAAGTAACTCATGCACAGAGACCAAGAAGGAGAAGACCATTGGCTTTGCTTCCGATGTGGTTTCCGATTCCTTCCTTTCCATTTACACTGTTCCAGAGCTCTTTGGCAGGGCCAACTCAGGCATTGAAATCCTCAAAAGTTTGTCATTTTGGGGAACTTTGCAGACGGTTTGGTGAAGGAGATAATAAAATTGCTCTTTGATGAGATCATCAGAGCATAGGGGCATAGGCAGAGATGATTGTCAGGAAATTGTTGTCATGCAGAGTGACACAGATGCTCATGAGTTGCTCACAATAGATTGTAGAGGTCATTTCCAGATCTTTCACCAACTTCATATTGACAGCAAAGCCAATGCCGTGTATCCTTTGATCTTCAGGATCCTTTTCCTTCCAGAAGAAGGTATAACCTGCTCCAGGTTCCTCGAGCTTTCCTTCACTGACAAATCTGATCTCAGTGAGAGCGGTGATGTCAACATTGAAACACGACAGCTCTCAAGTGACAAGCGCGGTGCGCTGTTCTGGGTGTCTGCTTTCCTTGACATCCGTGAGTGTTCTCATGTTCCAGGTGCCCACAATCAGGGGTTTAAATGACTAATCATTGGACAGTCACCATTTTTGTAATGCTGCCTCTGTACAACACCACAGTGGACCAAAAAGTAAACAGTCAAATGTGCATCTGCCTGCAGTGAAGTATATCACAGCTTAGTGGCTAGCACTGTTGCCTCACAGCATGAAGGTTGTGAGATTGCTTCCCACCTGGGGCCTTTCTTTGTGGAGTTTGCATGTTTTCCCCGTGCTCATGTGAATTCCCCCTGGATGCTCCAGTTTTCTCTAATATTCAGAGACATTCAGGTTAGGTGAACTGGAAACTTTAAATTGACCATAGGTGTGTGAATGTGTTTGTCTGTCTATTTGTTCCCCTGTGATAGACTAGCATCCTGTCCAGGTACCCTGCCTTATGCCCTATGACTCATAGGATAAACTCCAGCCCCCTGTGACCCTTGATTGTAGTAGGTGGCTATAGAAAATGAATGAACCATTTGCAGTGTTATGCACTGTTTCTCTAGTCATCACCACAAAACCTAATTCAGAGTTGTCTGTCGTAGTAGCTTGCCCCACATTCACTCCGTGAAGACTTTATTGGACTTTTGTGTCAATGATCTGTGATACTAAAATGGACTGACTTTAATTTAAAGAAAGAGATATCAGCATCAGAGTCAGAGAAAATAAACACTAGTGCTTAATTTTGCTTTCCTTTATTCACTTTTGTTTGTTGCTCAGAAAAATGACAATACATATACCAATACATAATTGCATCACTGTTCCCACTAATTATCTAGAAAGTCATATGTAGTCAATGTTTTCACATTAAAGAAACAAATTATTTCGAAGTATAAACTGTATTCCTTGATGTTATCTGGCGGTGAAATTTGTCTAAGTGCCCCCACAACTGTAGAGTTGCAGAGTACATGTGGCGTGCCAGAGTGTCGGCTCCTCCCACAACATGTGTGTGCATGTGTTTCCCCCATGTGTTGTGAGGGGAGCGGGGAGGTTCTGGTCCTGGGCATCACAGCTGTCGAGTGACAATAAAAGTGAGTCTGAGTCTAAGTCTGAGTCTTGTTGTCCTCATGTGGAAATACATAAAAGCCGTCGCAGTGGGTTCATTCACGCCTGCCCTTCAGCTCAATGTTTTCGTGGTTCGCTCATATGAGCTGTTCCACCGTGAGTCACCCTGATTTGTACTTATTCATACTATGTTTGAAGGGGCCCTAAGGAAAAACTCCATCTGATGATAATGAAGAAGTAACCTAAAGCAGACCAGACTCAGAGGAGTGACCAACTGCTTCGTCCTTTCTAACAGTTACAAGATATTCACAAAGTTTTGCCAAGCTGAAGAAACAGGAAACAGAAAAACAAAATAGCATTAAAAAAAGAGCAATCTGAGATTTCACCAGTCCAGATCCGGATCACCTCCAAAATTCAGTGGACTCTTCCATGCCCTAATATCTATCTAGGGTGCAAATCTATCTATCTAGGGTGAGAATCCATGAAGTAGTTTTTTTTTTTTTAAGTAATCCTTCAAAGCCTATATAAAGTAAATAAATTAAATTAAAAGTAAATAAACTAAATTAAATGATCCAGAATCCAGATCTGGATCCGGATCACCTCCAACATTTAATGGAGTCTTCTATGGCAAAATATTTTTGTTTTTTGGCTATTTTTCAGAGAAATCACAGATAACACAGTTTCAGAGATAACAGACTCAAACTGGGACTACCAGCGTTTTCTCACTACTCCTTTTTCTACCAGAGGCTGCCAAATGGCAGCGCTGAGGTAATTTACAACTCATTAGGCCACCTTTTCTTATGTACATGCAGCCATTAGATCGGAATGTGCCAGTACCAGAGTGACCGACAGTTTGAGCCTAAGAAAGTGTGAATGCAAGTGTTATAGGCCATGGTGTGGAGGCTGTATTGTGAAACTTTGTTCCACTAATTCAAGAACTATATGCATGCAGACAAATAATCAACAATGAGACAAAGATAAATAGTCTCAATAAAACACAGTAGTGAGTTTTAAAAAATGACCAAAAAATTGATCAAATTTAAGACTTAAAACACAAAACTAAGCTTCATGAGTTAAATGTAAAGGCAGTTTTCTTTTAAAAGGTTGCAGTGATGATGAGCTCTCTGTTACATTTCTTTTATCATTCCATATTTGTACGACACAATATCTGATGGAAGACAGACCACTAGCACGACGACTGCTCAGCCGGAAGACAACCCTTCTTGGCACATTAAATAAGATTCGCTGTGAGCTTCCAGACTCTGCCAAAAAGACTTTGGACCGCGAGGAATTCAGCACACAGGTGTTTTCGACCTCTGGTGCCACACTGACCATTTATGCACCCAAACGGAGAAAGACTGTCTCCATTCTCAGTAGCATGCACAGTGTGGTAGAGACTGGGGATACCCGAAAAAAAAGCCTAACACAGTCACTGACTACAACAGCCAGAAATGCGATGTGGATGTCATGGACCAGATGGTGCGAAAGTACACTGTACGTTCAGGGACATGGCGTTGGCCAGTCGCTGTGTTTTACAACCTGATTGACATTGCAGCACTGAATGCACATGTGTTTTATCAGGCATGCACTGTGGTCAAAGAGAGACAGGTGGACTTCTTGGTGAAGCTTGCAAGAGAGCTTGCACAGTCTCACATGGCAGCCAAGGAGGTGGATAAGGAAAACCTTCAGCAGCAACCACCCACACCTGACACAGGGAAAAGGGCATTGTGCCAGGTTAAGTGTTGCTGCAAGAATAACCATGCCACTAAGCGTTGTGTTTATTGTAACAAGTTCACATGTGGCAAATGCAGAAAGGAGATGTTGTGGCAGTGCCAGGTGTGTTCAGACAATCTGTAAGCAATACATTCCACCAAGAATGCAAACATAAACTGTGTCTACCTTTTACTATTACTGTTCCATATCTTTACCCGTTTGTGCCCAGATTGTTGCCAGTAGTCACACAGCTTGTCACTAGGTCAAAAGTCACCTAGTAATGATAGAAATAATAATAATATAGAAATAACAAAATAATATTAGCCATAATAACTATTGAAGTAATAGTGTTACAAAAATAATTCCAAATGCTATGGGTATGTCTTCATGGTCAAAGAATCTGATAATGTTGACAAAAGTAATGTAGAAATTTTAGTTTGAGGTGTAAATCACAATATGAGGGGGAAACAAGCTGCTTAGCAGAAGTCTGCGCTCTCCGAGTGCTTTTCTGGTTCCAATTTTTTATACTCAAAACCTCAACAAACAGAACCTCTAAACATATATGGCCCGATCTACCACACCAGACAAGACCCAAGGTGTAGACATTGGACGGTTGGTCGGAGCTAGCTCTCCCCTGTGCAGATCTTTGAAGATTTGCATCCACCATGTCTTCAGCCAGAAGGGGCAGGAAGCACATGATGTCATCATGCAATAGGAAGCACTTGGAAACATTAAAAAAAAAATAAAAAAATCAAAACCTTTCTTTTAGTTGTCTACTAGCATATAAGTGGAAAAAGTTGCATTAATACCATTGAGATGGTACTTTGGCATTCCTGTCCGTCTCCTTAACCCCCGCTGAGTAGTGTCTTTAGAGTTACTTCTTGCAACTGTAACGGCCTCATTTACATAACACTGGTGACAAGCTGGGCTATTCACAGCTGCCATTTGGCAGCACCTTGGGATTTAAAGGAATAACTGCCATTTGGCAGGACTCTGGTAGTGGTTGGGTGAAGCCGTTTATTGTCAAACAACCGCGTTTACTCTTTTTATATAATAATAAAAACAGAAACTACCCAAATGACCCTGATCCAAAATTTACATACTCCTGTTCTTAATAAAGTGTATTGCCCCTTTAACATCATTGACAGTTTGGAGTCTTTTGTGGTTATTGTGGATGAGGCTTTCTGATGGTAAAGCTGCCACTAAACATGTCTTAGACTTTATGTCAGTTACAAATAAATACAAACAGCATGGCACTCTGTGGTAAATCTGCATGGAGTTGACAGTTCTCAAAAACTGAGTGACTGTGCAAGAAGGAGAAGAGTGAGGAAAGCCTGTTATGTGCAGACGCAGGTTGAGGAGCGGACCAACGTCTGACCGAACCCAGCGCTAAATAACCAGAAAGCGGTTCCACAAACAAAACGATTTTATTTCCCCTCCAGTGCAATAATTAGTGTACAACATAAATATTTGGTTTGTCTGGCGGAGTGAAGGACGGCGCGCTCTCCAGCGCCCAAAAGGATCGAGGCCTCGGCGCTTCTGGACTCAGATTCACCGCCAAACACCCCCCAGGTGGACACGACAAACTGACTCTGTGAAGGATGGAAAAGGTGAGGTAAGTCAACAGAGCTACAGCAAATATCCTTCAGAGGCACACACTATCAGCAACACATTCAGGTCTGAATTTAAGCTTTATGTAAATGAGCAGCTTCTCACAACAGGTGGAGGATCATCAGTCCGTACGCCACGGCAGTGAAAAGCAAACTGCACAGTTCTCATCAATATTCAAATATACTGCGTAACAGAATGCCAAATTACTATTAACGATCATTCAGACAATAATCACCTCTGATGTGTGTGACAGCATGTGTCCCTCACCCGTCCTCCTTCACAGGCATGATGTGTCAAACCCTGGCGCGGTCCTCAGCGTCTCACAAACGAACGTCACAAGGTCGAGTTCCCGGCAATTCTGCTTGAGCCACTCATGGCTTAAATGCAGAACGCCATCTCATTATCTGCTTCAGCTGAAAGTCTTTAAGTTTGCACGTGAGCATCATCCACAGGTGCTGCGAGTCAGTAGGCCTGCACATGAACATCCTCCACAGGTGCAGCTAATAATGCTGATGAGGGTGAAGGACTCTTCTGCCAGCACCTTCTCCACAGACAAAAACCAGTTTGCATACCACCTGGAGAGCAAAGAAAAGAAAACAACACAAAAACATCCAGCCAAACCTCCCAACACACAACAAAGCCACCAAGACACCCAGACAAACCAGAAGAAGTTCTAGGCTTATGTGGCTGTGATTGGAGAAATTGCACAGTGGAAGCTTTGCATTCTGTATCAGCAGTTATACAGCTTCATGATGAAGTGGTACAGAGGAGGTTTAGCTACGCATTGCCAGAAGGTTCATCTGAGATGCGTTCACACGGTGGCTGGGATGTCGAGCAGTGCAAGCTGCAGGAAGGTAGCACTGGCCTTAGGTGGTGGTTAACTCCCTCCCTAATTGATTTCAAATGACATCCAACCCATGACGTGATTACATGTCAACCACGATCCCCTGAGAAATGCATAACTGTAGTGGGTGTGTGTGCATCTGATCATGTCAATCAATACGGACATTACATCACTGTCAAGTGACACGCCCACCTTTCCATTGCAGTAATGCATTCACATAGATGGCCTCATGGCTCTAGGCTGTGGGGCAATTGAGTTGGCCATGCTGATTTTTCTGTGAGGCTGTCAGTTAGGTTGTACAGACTGTGTGGACAATGCAATCACATGTCACATGACATGCCTCTCTGATCGGATCGCGTGCTGGCACTGTGACACGCAGCAGGGCTGGGGTTTTATTTTTATCTCTGTTGTGGTGTGGGATTGCTGCTGGCCCGTGAATCCACCTCCAGCGGGACATGATGGATATAGCATGGTGTTCCACAGCTGTCAGCTGTTCCATGTACTTGACAGCCGTCCAGCTGTGCATGCTGCATTGACAGTGACCACACTGCACTGCAGCCATCGTTTGAGCCTTTGCAACCTCAGTTGCACCTCAACTATATGACTCATCTTGCCCGCCATTCGAATGGGTTTCCGGCACAAGTGGCATACGACTGTAGAGTGCACGTGCTGTGCCCGAATGGATGTGGCGACTGCTGTACGAGGCGTTCAAGTGCCATTCAAATCCTGCTTCTTCACCATTCTGCCTCATTTGTGTTATGTGTGAAGGGGCCCTTACTCATGTAGTTCTTCAAGGAAGTTGATTTTAAATGCAAGAAATCATCACATGCAACAGCAGATGCATTGAGACATGGGAAGCCAGTGCATCACTGGCCAGTCAGAAACATGGACACTCCTTATTAACTCATGCTGTCCAGATTGGGAATCAGTCTAAACTTTAGAGAACTTTAAAGACATGGTCACCTGAACTTTCAGGTCTTCTTTTTAAGAAAATACAGATTTGCTTTGTGAAATCAGTGAAATCACCTGCTGTCATGGCTGCAAAGAAAAGCTGCACCCTTTTGACCATTTCTGGAAAACTTTGGACACCACTGCTTTATGTTGCATCAAGCTGTCTGGTACCCTGCGTCTGACAGTTATCGAGTCAGATCATTATAGCATCTCTTGTAGGTTTTACCATAGAGCGTCAGCATTACAGATATTCTGGGCTTGCAATTTTTCTTTTTTTTTTTTTTTTCTTTTTTTTTGACAGAATTGCCAGCTGTCCACAAATACAAGTTGGTCTTGCTACAAATAGAAATATACAGTTCTGTGCAAATGTTTTTCATTATTTTAAAAGTTTTAATATCAAGTGTCAAGTTTTATATGCTTACTGCTAAATATTTAGGTCCTGATTTCGTAAGATCCAGAGCATAAGTGCTAAAGGTTTTGTACACTGCAGTGGACAGTTTTGTGGGTGATTTACTAGCTGCGCAATTGATCATGGGCAATAACGTAATGTAGATGGCAATATGTGCTGTAAATGAGAATTTTGTGTGTGTTAATGGCTGTTAGTGCAAAATTAAATTAAATCAGCCACTTGCAGATTCCTTTGTGCTTCAGTATGCATAAACTCTGCCACATAACTGAATGTGTTCATGCACAGTCAATTAAAAAAGAAAGGATCTGTTTCCTCTTTCAGACATTTCACATTTGTTGCATCCACAGTATTTAAGCAAACTGGTAAATAACTATCTGATCTCCTCAATCCCATCGTCACTTCTTCCGAAGAGGAAGCAGAGACTCGGGACTCAGAGGCGGACTCATCCATTACCCAGGCCGAAGTCACCGAGGTGGTTAGAAAGCTCCTCGGTGGCAAGGCTCCTGGGGTGGATGAAATCCGTCCTGAGTACCTTAAGTCTCTGGATGTCGTGGGACTGTCTTGGCTGACACGCCTCTGCAGCATCGCATGGCGATCGGGGACAGTGCCTCTGGATTGGCAGACTGGGGTGGTGGTCCCTCTGTTTAAGAAGGGGGACCGGAGGGTGTGTTCCAACTATAGGTGGATCACACTCCTCAGCCTCCCCGGTAAGGTCTATTTCAGGGTACTGGATAGGAAAATTTGACCGATGGCCAAACCTCGGATTCAGGAGGAGCAGTGTGGTTTTCGTCCTGGTCGCGGCACACTGGACCAGCTCTACACGCTCCATCGGGTGCTCGAGGGTTCATGGGAGTTCGCCCAACCAGTCCACATGTGTTTTGTGGATCTGGAGAAGGCATTCGACCGTGTCCCTCGGGGCACCCTGTGGGGAGTGCTCCGGGAGTACGGGGTCCGGGGTCCTTTGCTAAGGGCTATCCCGTCCCTGTACGACCGCAGCAGGAACTTGGTTCGCATTGTCGGTAGTAAGTCAAACCTGTTTCCAGTGCACATTGGCCTCCGCCAGGGCTGCCCTTTGTCACCGGTTCTGTTCATTATTTTTATGGACAGAATTTATAGGCGCAGCCAGGGTGTAGAGGGGCTCTGGTTTGGGAACCACAGAATCTCGTCTCTGCTGTTTGCGGATGATGTGGTTCTGTTGGCTTCGTCAAATCAGGACCTTCAGCATTCACTGGGGCGGTTTGCAGCCGAGTGTGAAGCGTCCAGGATGAAAATCAGCACCTCCAAATCCGAGGCCATGGTTCTCGACCGGAAAAAGGTGCTTTGCCCTCTTCAGGTCAGTGGAGTGTCCTTGCCTCAAGTGGAGGAGTTTAAGTATCTCGGGGTCTTGTTCACGAGTGAGGGATGGATGGAGCGTGAGATCGATAAATGGATCGATGCAGCATCTGCAGTGATGCGGTCGCTGTATCAGACCGTCATGGTGAAGAGAGAGCTGAGTAGGGGGGCAAAGCTCTCGATTTACCGATCGATCTACGTTCCGATCCTCACCTATGGTCATGAGATTTGGCTCATGACCGAAAGAACGAGATCGTGAGTACAAGCGGCCGAGATGAGTTTCCTCTGCAGGGTGGCTGGGCGCTCCCTTAGAGATAAGGTGAGGAGCTCAGTCACTCGGGAGGAGCTCGGAGTCGAGCCGCTGATCCTCTTTTCCGGATGCCCCCTGGACGCCTCACTGGAGAGGTGTTCCGGGCATGTCCCATTGGGAGGAGGCCCCGGGGAAGACCCAGGACACGCTGGAGGGACTACATGTCTTGGCTGGCTTAGGAACACCTTGGGGTTCCCCCGGAGGAGCTGGGGGAGGTGTGTGTGGATCGGGAGGTCTGGGCGGCTGTGCTTGAGCTGCTGCCCCTGCCACCCGACTCCGGATAAAGCAGAAGAAAATGGATGGATGGATGGATGGATGGATGGATGGATGGATGGATGGATGGATGGATGGATGGATGGATGGATGGTAAATAACTATGCTGTGTACTACGAGCAGAACACAGCAGAATAAGGCATTACCATGTTTATCTAAACTGGTGACTGCTTCAAGTATTTGCTTAGTATTGATTAACAGGCTGGTTGCTGTTTTTTTGTTGAATGTTTGTACTGTAATGAGCGCTTATTGTTTTGGAAGTCTTTCTTGGGAACCATATAGATATAAATCAACTGTTTTGAATGTTACTGCTGATATTTGCATCATGTGGAGAAAGAACAATTTTAGATGAAAACAATGAAATGGTTTTGACATCATCCAGCAATTTTAGATGAAAACAACAACAGAATCCACAGCTTTTATATATTTTTTTCTATAATTGTCAGTGTTGTTGGCTTTCTGCAGCCGACGTCAGTCAAAGACCAGTGTTCAGAGAGTGACCAGCTGCAGGGTGATTGGATTTCCATGTTTGCCTTGCTGTTCTGCTGCTGTTGGCCCTGGGAATTGCTGATGGGCCCAGAACTTGATCTGCACTTGCTTCCTGAGGACAAAGGAATAAAAATAACCTCCTCAGAAATAGAGAGAGGGAGCGCTAGAGATAGCTCAAGAGAGTTCAGGTAAATCATTCAGTTATTGGCAGCAAGGGGACACTACTGGATTCTAAAAAGGGATGGTCAGTCAAGAAAGCAGTGGAAATTCATCTGCCTTTAGTGTTAGCTTCTCAAACCAGTCAAAAGTATCAGGTGTGCCATACACACTGGTGTGTATGTGTTTGTATGTGATGGACGGTATGTGTCTTCAGCTGGGACTGCTGTCTCCGAGTCATCCTGTCAAGAGAAGAGCAAAGAGGACAAGGCTTGGCTGGATATCCTGGGTAACCATGCATATACGCTATTTTAATGTCTACTGCCTCCCTTACATGCACGTGAAATGTCAATTATTGATATTATGTTGTGTTACCATATAGCAGCTTCAGAAACACATTTGTCAATCTGTAAAATATAAACTGCTGTCTCACCTGTTTGCCAGTAAGCAAACCATTCACTCATCAAATAGTACTGCAATTGGGAAGACACAAATTCTGGCCACCGTGGCGCCGCAACATGGCCAAAATATGGTAATTGTACAACAGCTTATCTGGGTCTCCCTAAAGGTCCTTTACACATGCTTTTTACACATGCAAACCTCTTGTAAGTCAGGTCCTTGGTGTCAAACACTACTCACAAATTCACCTGTATGCTGATTTACTGGCAGTGCACAATGAAGATAATAGCAAAATGGCTCATAGTGTCCATTTAATGTGTTTGCCTTTATGAATATGCAATTTGCTGTTTATCCACTCGAGTGTGTAGAGTTTTGGGAGGGAACATGCAAATAAGTGATGCAATATGATTTATCAAGGTCAAAAGGAAATGTAGCGGGTGCTGATACTGTGTGTTATTTGAGTTTGATGCCTTGTCTAAAACTTACTGTGTTTGACAGAATGCTGTCCCAGAATGCTGTTGTCGTACAGAGAATGCACAAAATGAAAAATGAATAATAAAACATTAATTGTATTCATCTGGCAGATTTAACTTCATTTCACACTTGTTTCTTTAGGAACACCCTCATGAGCAGGCTATTACAACACATAAACAATCTTTTATTTCAGACATTGGATTCACATACCATCCATGTGATTTTAGCAAACTGGTGAATAATTATGCTGCATTTTGCTGATGGAATGCATTTCTTTTTATTTATTTATTTTTATTGCCAGAGGATGAACATGCCCATTTATGTCACCGAGTTTGTGCATAAGTTGCAAGTCACTGATTTAATTTAATTTTTCACGCTTATGGAAATTACAGCAGAATCCTCATCACATACTGCTGTCTGCTGTCTCACATTTACTCTTAGTAAGTCACCTGCAAAATTGTCTCCAACCTAGCACACTAAATTTAGGGTCTGATTTACTAAAATCCCAGATGTGTGTAACCCACATGAATTGTACGTTAAAAATAAATAAAACTCTAAATTCCTCTCATAATGCGTCAGTGAATGCAACACTTTAGTCACGTGATCCCACGTGCATGTGCCCTTCCGCCCTCATGATGTTCAGCCAATCGCGTTGCTCTGTAGCGCCTGATATAGACGCCTGTTCCCCCTCTCCGACAGACGTGTGGGAGAGGAGGATTCAGGAAGGCTGCATCAAGGTTTGTCTTCAGTTAAAATTCTGTTTTTGCATGTTTATTGCATTCGTACTAAAACCCTGTTTTAAATCCGTATGTTTAGAAGTTAATATCCGCTGACGCTGGGGTTCGCGCTGTGGGAGCGTTTCCTAAACGGAATTGGTGAGTCTGATTGTTTGTGTTAGCATATGCATGAGTGGTCTCTATCACCAGACTACCTGTTGCTTATACTGAAATGCTAACTAAGTATTATTAGCTTTGCTGCTCATGTTGTTTGGCTACAGCTATTTTAATGTCTTGTTTTGGATTTTATATCCTGTTCATTCAATGCACTTTTATACAAAGAGTATTATGAATTGTATTTCAGGAATGTCGTGTACACAGATAAAAGGAAAGAAAGCTAGCTAGTGTTAATGGAAATATTTATTGGTACTAATATTTGGTCCTGTCTGCTTAAAACAGGCCAGGTGATCCCTGTTGGGGTAAAAAACCCTTTTGATGGCGAGCTTAGCCCTGAAAAGTGCCTGAGACCCTACACAACCTTAGCTACTGTATGGTAGGAGGCTGATGCAGCCGTTCCTCTCCAACTTCTGTTCATTCTCTCGGTTCCACCAACTGCCTATGCATTTTATGGACAATATCAACCACTCCTGTTGAACTTTATGGACAATTAAACCACATCAATTGTGGGAACCCAACATTTATTTTTGGAATCTTGAGAGACTATTCCATTTCCACTCTGGACAAGCAAAAGTTGTATTTTCTGTTGAACAGAGCAGTGTGTGTATTTGTGTTTGGAATATTGGTTTTGACTGGAAAACTGTTTTTTTCCTTGTGGAAAAAAAATCTACCTTATCTGCAGATTGTACATATTGTAAATATTTTTCTATTCACTATTTGCACTTAATAATAAGGCATCCGCCACATAAACTAAAATCTCTGTCTGTGTATTTGCTGTTCCTATACCTCCCAGAGCCGTATCTTCTGATCTAGCCCAACATCTGACAAACTCATATTCCCAAATCCTAAACTTTCTTATAGGTTACATAAAAGGAAAAATGTCCTCCCCGCCTAAAATCTTGCACGTCCCGGTGCATGATAACAAGCTTGAATGCAAAATAACAGATTTTAGTAACAACTGACTAAAAGTGCGTCAGACAAACTATGTAACATCGTTTGGACAATGGAGATTAAGGGGTTACCGCGGATTGGATACTGAAGTCTTTCAGGTGGGTTCCTGTTTCTCTGTGAATGTCTGAGATTAACTGCAGTAATGTCATTGTCAGGTTGTTCAACAGGATCTAATGTAAGTGTTTCTTCAGGTAAGTAATTTTGGTTTTCAGGTTGGTTATCAGCAACAGTTTCTAACAAGGTTTCAACATCAGACTGAGGGGGTTCACTGCTGGACTCGATGACTGAAGGTAAAATATTGGCTAGAGATGGTGCTTCAATTTGTTTTTCAGCTGAAGGATCAGGCAACGGTTCATTTTGGTCTTTATTTTGAAGAGATTAACTTGGAACCGGAGTATGATGTTGTTTCTCCACTGTAAAATGCACTGTAGATGGACTAGAGTTGTAAAAAGCCATCCTCTCATCTTCGTCCGCAGGAAGGTCTGTCAGGCAGTCTGAATTTTTGCTCTGCTGTCAAGTTCTAGGTCTGCGAACAGGTGAGTTATCGGAGTTTAGCTCCTCTTCACTGACTTTGAGAAAATTACAGGGGAGCAGAAGGTCTCGATGGAGGGTACGTGCTGGTCCGTCACTAGTTTCTGGTTTGATTTTGTACACTGGAAGGTCTCCAGCTCTGTGGACCACGACATAAACTTCTTGTTCCCATTTATCAGAAAGCTTATGTTTCCCTCGTAGTCGTACGTTTCTCACAAGAACTCGATCCTCTGGTTCTAGAGCAGATGGAATTACTCTACTGTCGAAGCGGGCTTTGTTTCGGTCAGCAGTTTTTGTTGCATTTCTCAAGGCAACTTGAAAACTTTCTTCCAACCTGGATTTCAAAGATTTGATGTACTGTGAATGGTTCTTGGTCCACTTCCCTCGCACTGGAAGATTGAAAGCAAGGTCCACAGGTAAAGTGGTGTTCTGCCAAACATAAGTTCATAGGGGCTGAATCCTGTAACCTCATTTTTAGTGCAATTGTAAGCATGGACCAATGGTTTAACATGTTCTTTCCATCTGGATTTCTGCTTTGGTTCCAACGTTCCTAACATAGCAAGAAGCGTACGGTTGAAATGTTCCACTGGGTTTCATCTCAGATGGTATGATGTTGTTTTGCTCTTTTGGATTCCTGCAACCTCACAGAGTTCTTTAATCAGGTTTGATTCAAAGTCTTTTCCTTGATCGGTGTGTATGCATTCTGGAATGCCGTAGTAAGTTATGAACCCATCCAATAAGCATTTTGCAACAGTTTTGGCCTTTTGATTTGGCGTAGGTATTGCAACAGCGAATTTAGTGAAGTGATCAGTTAAAACAAGGATATCACGTGTGTTATTGGAATCTGGTTCGAGGCTCAAGAAATTCATGCATAAACGTTCTAGTTGTTGGGATGTTATATTTACCAATGGGGCAGCTCTTTCTGGTAAGGCCTTCCTTCGCACACAGCGGCCACGAGCTTTTATTTTTTGCTCCATGTCCACTGCCATTTTTGGCCAGTAGAATCTAGTGCGGATTAGGTCAATCGTGCGCTCAATTCCCATGTGACCCATGTCATCATGGAGATTCTTCAGAACCAAAGGACGTAGTTCCTCAGGAAGGACAAGCTGGTATGAAACATCTTAATTTTCATGCCTTTTCCTGTACAGAATTCCATCCATTAGTTATAATCTTGACCACTCCCTGAGCAACAGTGGGAGCTCTGGCAGTTCTAATCTTGCTGTGGGCGGTACCTTTTCCCCAGTCTCAAGTTGATGGATTAGCTCTCGTGTTGTGGGATCAGCGTGTTGCTTCTCTTTTATATCAAGAACTGGCATGACTGGAAACTGGGGGTCTTTGGAGTTATAACTTTCAGAGATGGTATCTACAGTGGCTGACATCGTTTCAACAAGTGTGAACGAAATCTGATTGTCGTCATGTGGCTGGGTGGCTCGGATGAGGTGACTCTGGCAAATGGCTTCAACAATTTCCTCTGAAATGGTATTAGCGCCGGCAGTATGCTGAGAGAGATGAACTGGTGAATGAGTTCAGTATCTTTTGGGATGTCGTCACTGGAAAAAGGGTGTGGTCGACGTGACAGAGCATCTGCATCACAGTTTTGATTTCCTGCTCGGTACAAGAGTTTAAATGAATAGGTAGATAATGCAGCCAACCAGCGGTGTCCAGTGGCATCCAACTTGGCTGTAGTTAGAATATAAGTCAGCAGGTTGCTGTCTGTTACCACTGTGAAATCGACACCATACAGATAATCTTTGAACTTTTCTGTCACACTCCATTTCAGGGCAAGAAATTCAAGTTTATGGGCAGGGTAACGGGTTTCACTGTGTGATAGCCCATGGCTGGCATATGCGATGACTCTGAGTCTCCCATCTTGTTCCTCTTATAGGGCTGCTCCTAGTCCTGTTACACTGGCATCAGTATGAAGGATGTATGGATGAGATGGGTCAGCGAACCCAAGCACTGGCGCGGTTGTTAATTTCTCAATCAAAGGCAAGCTGGCAGTTGTGATCCCATCTCTGTCCAAAAGGCTGGGTTGGAGAATAAACAGGCGAATTGTTGGTTTGTGGGTGTTTTGGTTTGCGGACAGGTGCATACCCCCGGGTCAGATTGTTTAATGGTCTTGCAATGATGGAGTAATCTTTTATGAATTGGCGGTAATATCCTGCGAAGCCAAGAAAAGTTGTCAGTTGTTTCAAGGTTGTTGGAACTGGCCAGGTTTTTATTGTTTCAGTTTTTTTCTGGATCTGTTTGAACACCATTTTCAGATACAATGTAGCCCAGGTAACGAACTGAAGTCTGGAATAGTCTGCATTTTTCAGGTGACAATTTTAGCCCATATTCACGGAGTCTGTTCAGTACTCTCAAAAGCCTTCGTTCATGCTCTTCTAAAGTATCTGAGAATACAATTATGTCATCCAAGAATACCAGCACTTCTCTTAGATGAAGGTCTCCCACGCAGCGCTCCATCAAACGCTGGAACGTGCTTGGGGCATTCGTCACACCTTGGGGCATTCTTGTAAACTCCCAAAAGCCAAGTGGGGTCACAAAGGCGGTCTTGGGCTTATCTTCGTCACACATCTCGATCTGATAGTAACCAGACTTTAGGTCGAGTACTGAGAACCATTTGGAACCACAAAGAGCAGAAAATGATTCTTCCAGATTTGGTAGAGGATATGCATCTTTTATCGTTTGAAGATTAAGTTTCCGATAGTCAATGCACAATCTGACTTCACCGTTTTTCTTCCTCACAACCACGACAGGTGACGCAAAAGGGGATGAAGATTCCTGTATAACACCGGCCTCCAGAAGCTCACGTAGGTGGTGGCGGACAGCTTCGAAATCTTGAGGATGGATAGGCTGGGCTCTTTGTTTGAAAGGTGTATTGTCGTGGACTGGTATGTTATGTTTCACAACAGAAGTGCTACCAAAGGTCATGTCGTGAAAATACTTCTAAAATGGCACTGAGTTTCTCAGTGATCCGTTTTTTTCCATTCAAGTGACAGTGGTGAATCACCAAAATCAAGATTTAAGTTGGACGGTGGGTTCTGAACTGTTGGCTTAGTCACACGATGTTCTGAGAGGACACACTGGTACATTTCCAGGTCAGCAACAACAGTGAAGGGTGGGATGTATACATCTTGTTCTAATTCGTTGGTAAGTACCACTGGAACCTTGTATGGAGGACGGACTGGAAGGGATATTAGGCAGCTGCTGACACTCAAGCCACCAGGGAGGGGGGTAGCAGGATGTCGCATCAGAACACTGCGGCGGAACTGTGGAGTAGGGACTTTAGCAGAGCCCTCGATCACAATGGTGCGGCCGGCCGGAACACGCACAGGGGTCTTAACTTAGAAGCCTTACAACTCCAATACTGTCATGGCTGTCGTGTTGGTGTTACAGCTGCAGAATCTTTAATACGGCTCTATATCCATGTTCACTGGGTTGGAATGTAGAATGTTTGTCAACATACTGCTTGTAAAGTGGTTCAAGTGTATTCATGCCAATAAGTACAGTGGCTGGAGAGTCAGGGTGTGTATCTGGGACAACAAGGGCAAGGGCCGACGGTTCCTAGTCTTCACCAACAAAATCTTTGGGAAACTTGATGGAAATGTTGACATAGCCGAGGTAAGGAACCTTTTGACCTGCAGCACCTTCAACTTGTAATAGGTCTTGTAACGGTTGTATTGGATGTTCATGAAGATATTTATTATAAAGTGATACAGGCACTGTGGTCACTTGTGATCCGGTGTCAAGCAGGTACTGGTAGGTCTGACTGGCAAAACTGACTTCAGCTTTGCACCTGGATCCAATCAGTCCTCGGGGCAGCGTTGTTTCTGGCCCTGGACTGGTTTGTTGTAGCTCTGCACAATTGACATTCCTCTTCTTTGCTGCGGGACAGGGTGGGTCCTGCACAGTTCCTGTGTGTCCCTCAACAGGAACTGATTCTAGTTTAAAGACTCATGAGAGGAAGGATTTTGTCTTTGCCATTTCTGTTTTCTTTCATTGAACTGTTTGCGCTTTGTGTTAACGAGTGTTTGGTTGGGAGGATTCCGACATTGTGGTCTGTCCATCTTCTCCACAGCGGAAGCAAAATCCGGGTTTTGGAGTTGAAAGTACAGTTCTTGGTTTCTGGTGAGTCTTTTGAGTGTGAGAATGTCTCGGAGTAAGGGGGTGGAATGAGCTGGAGGATTTGAAGGCAGTGAGAGCAGCTAGTTCCCACCCAGAAACTGAATATTTTTTAAATGTTCATTGAACGTTTGCATGAGAACATTTGCAAACATGGCATGAACACTAGATGATCATATGAACAAAGAATGAGGACAGGTAATGTTTGCATGCAAACATTCTACAACTGTTCATATGTTTGTGAACATTTGTGAATGTTTGTATAATGTTCATTGAATGTTTGCATGCAAACATTACCTGTCTTCATTGTTTGTTCATATGATCATCTAGTGTTCATGCCATGTTTGCAAACGTTCAATGAACATTATACAAATGTTCACAAACATATGAACAGTTGAACCAGAACATTTGTAGAATGTTTGCATGCAAACATTACCTGTCCTCATTCTTTGTTCGTGCGATGTTCCTGCTCAATATATCTACAATTTTTGTGATTTGATTTTTTTTTTTTCCTATTCAGAACTAAAAATGACATAAAACAAACTTTAAATGTTTTAAAATTCAACAGGTTTTATTCAAATAGTAACTTGCAATGTATTCATGGAATTCACATACAATCAATAATGCAGAAACTTTTGAAATCACTTACAGATTTAATGACGGAATTCATCTTTACAGAATTGAACATCATGCTCAAATAAAGCACATAAAATGAAAAATTTTCAACTTTACAGAAGATTTCTTACATGGCATACCACCGACACTACTCCAAAAGATGTTCAGACAAAAGAATAAATCTTCGAGAAATAATAATGAAACCTAAAAAAAACAAAATTCATCTATTGATCTACAACCAACTACACATTTTAGGAGCAAAAATAAATTCAGCTTACATCTAGATACAGTTAATACTTTTATATTTAAGAGCAAAACTGTGGACAGTTTTAAAACACTAAAATTCCCTGAGAAAAGTCTTATGACAAAATATTAATAGTTTTTAATCAGATTTGAAGACTCAGTATGACAGTCAGATACGACAATGCAACTTGCTGAACACACATTTTTAAGAGCGAAACTGAACAGTTTAACACAAACACATTACAATAAAATTTCCTGAGGAAATTCATGACAAATATACAAAAAATAATAAAAAAATATTAATTTAAATTAATGTTTGATCACCAGAGAAAGGTTCTCCGGAAGTAAAATTAAATTTTATCAAAAATATTCCATGTACAAGGCAAATTAAATGCTGCTGCTAATCTGCTCATAAACTCTGATATTATAAAACACTGCTAAAATACCCTCAGCCATATGAGGATTGTCTTCATAATAATTACTTAATTGGTATTGCAGTGCAAAGTGTGTGTGTGTGTGTGTGTGTATATATATATACACACACACCCGCCCTTTATTGTGTTATCTGTGTATCTCTAATATATTCGCCTCTGTATGTTTATATTGGTGTTGTAGGATAAACTCAATGACATTTTAATGGCATCCAAAGGAGATCATGCGTGTGCACATGCATGAGCTTCTGAAAAATGTAGAAGTTACCATCGACTGCAGGATGTGTGCACACTGTCTGCGAGATGTCTTGTGTTATCAGGTTGTGAAAACAGCGTTTTCCATTTTCGAAGTGTTTTTCAGTAGCTTTACATAATATATGATAGACATGTTAGCTTTACACGGAAATTAATCTGTTTCGTAGCAGACTCTGCCATGTTGCATTAGCAGCTAGAGAGAGACCAGACGTCACGGTGCCTCTCTACTGTGACTGGGTGTCACCCCCCCCCCCCCCCCCCCCCCCAAAAGACAGATTTGCAAGATTTAGTTTCTCAAACCTGTAATCTGGGTCAGGAAGAAGTTCAGGATGGTCCCGTCTATACTTCTGCTTGGATAGGACAGCTTCGGATTATGGCACAATTGTAGAAATGATGATTGTGATATTTATTGCAGCCTCCATAACAACTCTGTAAATTTGTGGCACGTCCCTGGCAAGGCTGCCGTTGACGGTTCCTGACTTGCCCTGACTGCTGAAGCACTGCCAAAGATAAACAGGAGCCGTAGCGTACAAGCAGCCCCTGACAATGCTTGTTACCATATTCTTCCCTTGTTCCATTCCAGGGGTGTATGCAGTCAAGGCATTGATTAGGGCATATTCCTCTGGTGCCTGGTTCCCTTGTCGTCACCATCAAGTCTGTCATTAGCACTCTTGAGCTGCAAGTTGAACATTTCCATTCTTAGTCATAAGCAATTATATCAAATATATACTTTCCTGTTCAGATACTGTATAATTTGAGTGGCATGGTCATAACTGGTATTCAACTCAACTCCTTATTGGACAGACCCTCTATTTTTAACAAGCTGTTTACAAGGTCTATTAGAAAAGTATCCGACCTTATTTTTTTTTTTCAAAAACCATATGGATTTGAATCACGTGTGATTACATCACACATGCTTGAACCCTCGTGGGCATGCGAGAGTTTTTCACGCCTGTCGGTTACGTCATTCGCCTGTGGGCAGTCTTTGAGTGAGGAGTGGCCCACCCTCTCGTCGTTTTTTCATTGTTTAGGAATGGCTCAGACTGCTGCTTTGTTTGATCAAAATTTTTTCAAAACTGTAAGGCACAACTGAGTGGACACCATTCGATAAATTCAGCTGGTTTTCAGTAAAAATTTTAACAGCTGAGAGATTTTGGTCTGGTAGTGTCGCTTTAAGGACAGCCCACGGCGCCTGATGGCGATCTGCGCTTCGAGGCGGCAGCGTCTCACCGTTTCAAGTTGAAAACTTACACATTTCAGGCTCTGTTGACCCAGTAAGTCGTCAGAGAACAGAGAACTTTCAGAAGTCGGCATGACGAGTTTATTCGGACATTCCATTGTTAACGGACATTTTGTAATGAAAGAACGTGCGGGCAGAGTCACATGTCAGGCCGGACCCGACCGCGGGGGGTCGCGACAGGAAAAACACCTCCGTTGGAAACCTTAACGGGCAAGTTGGAACATGCCCAAGCTGTTAAACAATTTCTCAGTTACTCACTTGTTGAAAGCCATAAAAAGCCACCTGAATTTTACAAATGGTTTTCAACACGGAGGTGTTTTTCCTGTCGCGGCGCACACAGTCGCCGAGTCGTTTCCGTGACTACTCGAATTTGCGCGCACGTCTTTCATTACAAAATGTCCTTAAACAGTGGAATGTCCGCATAAACTCCTCATGCTGGCCTCTTCTGAATCTTCTCTGTTCTCTCACGACGTCCTGGGTGAATTAAGCCTTAAATTAGGATGTTTTCAGGTCGAAACAGGCCGACTACGGCGCCTGGAAGCGCTGCGTGACATTCCGCTCCATGGGAAGTCCTTACAGCGACAAACACCCCATAATCTCTCATCAGCCGTTAAACTTTTCACCGAAAACCAGCTAAATTTCTCTAATAGTGTCCACTTGGATATTCCTCACAGGTCCAGAAAAAATTTTGATAATCGATCGAGCAGCGTGTGAAACAAAGGAATTCAGCCGAGAGGGCGGGACCACATCTCACTCAAGGCCTGCCCACAGGGAAATGACGTCACCGACATGCGTGAAAAAACTCACGCATGCGCACGAGGGTTCAAGCATGATTGGTGTAATTGCACGTCATTCAAATCCATATAGTTAAAAAAAGTCGGTTTCTTATCTAATAGACCTTGTATTTGCTTGCAGAATTTTTCTCAGGTTAGTTATCAGTGAGGTATACCACCCAGGTGAAAGCAGATCAGACAAAAATGATTAATCCTCTGTACCCAACGCTATTTGTGTAAAGGGCCTTTCACACCGCATGCTTTGGAAGTGTCAGAGGCATCACAAATCGGTCTAAAAAGCATTATTTTCAATGAAACACGTAGCTTTTTACAGGCGTAGAAGTGTCAAGTCAAAAGCTGAGCTAAACAGATGCTTCTACCAGGAGTGTGCGCATTCCTGCTTGTCAACAGAATGACATTCAAAGTTCAACCCAATCCAACTTTTGGCACTCTGAACTGTGACAAAGCTTCGCACTGTCCAATAGAAATGTGTTGGGTCCAAACATGGAAGACTCCTGGCAGAAACCACTGATCTCTACAAAACAGAAACGTGTCACAGGACTGCTCATTTATACAGAGCAACCCTTTTCTGAAGAAAAATCCTTGCAAATGTTTAACCCCAAAATTAATTTGATTGTGAAATCAAATTGCTGTATTAAAGCTTTTTCTTGGTTCATCGACACATATACAACATGGCGATCATTCAGCTTTCCTCTGGAAAAAAAATAAAAATAAATCAGTGAAAATCTCAGCCCCCCTGCTGCATGCGTTGCGTCAGGGCATAGGGAGGCTGTTGGGTATTTTCTCCTCCAAACATTCTTAAAACCTTTGATAAGACAGAGTCAAGAAACACCAGTGAGACAAAGTCAAATTAATCACGCGCGGAGTGCGGCCAGGCTGTACACCAAGGCTACACTAAAGTCTGGCCTGTGCTCCCGCTCTTTTTATTAGAGAAGCCCTCATTACATCATAAAACTTGTCCTAAGGGGGGGGGGGGACAACGCGAGACAAGTTTCTTCCCGTAACATAAACACATACGTCAATAAGTGCAGCTGTAAGGAAAAAGTTTCTTTCTTTTACTCTTATCGTCGAAGGTCAGCACATCCCGTTCGTCTGTTGCAGTTATCAGCTGTTGTGCATCTGCCTGGAGTGTCCTGGTCTTCACACTAAGCATCACATCACAACAGTCAAAACAACCTTCAGTTCTTTTACTCCCAGTTCAGCCTGACCCCGTCATGCTTCACTCCCAGTCGTTAGCGGCTACGAAAACAAGTTGTATAATAATAAGTACATCCAGCTCTTCATTCCCAGTTCAGATTGACCCCAGCATGCTAAAACAAGGTTGAATAACACGTACATTCTCGGGGTTAGGTGCAAACAGCACAACACCGTTCTCATGAGAAAGAAGACAAAGGTACAAATGTTTAACAGTGATAACATACAAAATCTTTAACATTCCCCTCCTGTTTATCGCCTGTTAAACATACAGTAGTAGTTATCACCTAGCTTAGCACTTCTTTTTGAGATTTTCACTAAGAGGTTCATCATGGTATGTTCTATAGGCTTACACCCCAGAGGTGATGTCATCATTGTCACCATCATCGGTGTCTGGGTCATCATACTTCCATGGGTCTGGGTACAGGTCATGGGAGTCATCGTCCTCCTCGGTGTCGTCTTGCCCCAGGAGTGGATATGATGCTGGTCCCCCTCCTGGTCCTGGACTTATTGCTGCGGTTATCATTCTATTTACAAGGCCTCGGAGACATGGAATACAACAACATCCACACAATGTTAGAATTGCAGCAAATACTGCTATAGACACTAATAGTGAAGAAATGAAAGACCTCCATCTTCCCATCCCTTCCAGCCACCAATCCCAGCCTTCGGTGTTTACTCCACTGTGCTCTTTCATCTTCCTGTTCAACGTCCTCAGCCCGTCAGTGGCTTGAGTGAGACTGCCGTCTGCAGCCGTGTTGTTGGGAATGAATGTGCAGCATTGTTCTCCGAACATGGCACAAACACCTCCTTTCTCCGCCAACAACATATCCAGAGCAATACAATTCTGGAAGGCCATAAGGGACGTGGCTTCTAACTGTGAATGGACAGCCTTAAATCCTTCCTCAGTCCAATTTCGTAATTTCTGTACATTGTAGTGGATGTAGTTTATTCTGTCCACGTTTTTATTAATTGAACACCACCAACAGATGGAAGATTCGAATCCAGCTGCTATTTGATCAACCAGTTTATACTCGTCAGGCACTCCTCTGGGGACTCCTATTGCGTCAATATATGTTGGATTTCCTACTCCTTTCCACTCTCTTTTTACTCTGTCTGGCTATGCCTTTCTGCCAATCTTCAGGAATAAGAGAGGCTGCATATGTCGTAACGTCTTCAGGGGTCATGGGTATGGCTTTAACTGGTAACAATAATGATATTAATGCACAATAACCTGACATTTCGTGGCAGTCTGTCAAAGATTCTGTTATCACCACACCACCACCATACATCACTCCTACCGACAGGTTTGAATGTGGGAGTACTATGGACCACATTCTTACACCAGGCAGTGTGGCTTAAGCTACCCAAAGTCTTACTTGTCCCTGTCAAGTGTACACATGTATGGTTAGCATGCCCAACTTTGCTTGAAAATAAAGGTTTGATCTTAGTCAATTTGGTCAATGGATAGATCTTGTCCCACTTAGAACAATTGTTGTTTGCTGCAATGTATGTCTGTGTCATAACAGTCAGCAGACAGTCTTTGGGTAATGCTGCCGGTATCACCTGTAATATAGGTCTGGGTCCCATACATACAACACAGTCCTTCTTTGCTGCTAGTCCTGCTTGTTCTGCCATTAAAAGCCAATTGTTATTTTGTCCACTAATTCCTGTAGTTACTAGGAACCAGTCATCTGCCTTCATGTCTTTTGTGCCTTGTACGGGCACCCCCTTTGCTTGTATGGACACCCCCTTTGACGTACTTAATTCTGTCAATATTGGTTGCTGTACTCTATCTGTTTCACAGAGGAAAAAATGGAAATACGGATCTCTTCCTGGTTTGTATACTCCAAAGGAGGAACAACCAACAGTCTCCCTCTATATCAGGTGGGAATATGGTTCCTTTTTCTGTGGTATTCACCACTATAGACAGCTTATCTGTTTGATACATTTTGAGAATTTGACTCTGGTACTTAGCCCACTCGGTTTGTGCCCATCTTGGTGTCCATCTACTCCATTCATCGGCTACCAACGTTTCCCATCTCTTATCTTGTTGATCATTGGTCATATACCATGAGAAACTATTTCCGTAATTAGTCCCTCTGTCACCATCCCCACCATCCCATATTCCATGGGTAAGAGCACTATATGGTACAGAGATGACCACAGAAGCTTTTCTAGGAATGCAGGCTTGTATACCAAATCGGTACGCATTGTTCCTATCACAGCTATGTACTGTGGCATTTATTATCGGACTGGGGTCTTCGTTACTTCTTTTTGGTCTCTGCAATCTGCAGAGGTGATCCTTATTATCATGTCCCGTGCTTATGGCTTTTAATAATAAACCCAATCCAAAAAAGAAAAGTAGCATAACAAGGACTGTCCATGGGGTCCAGAAACCCTCGTTCTTTTGTTTTTTTTCTTTCGCCATTTCTGCACACTACAGCACACCTATGTTCAGAACAGTGGCTTCTTAATGTCTTCTGCTAGCTTTCGTGTCTAACCTGGATCTTAACACCAAGCTCACACACTATTACTAGTCTTGTCCTACTGTTTGTCTGTGTCTGCAGAAATGACTTTCTTACAGTGAGGCAAATGAATCCATGTACTTCTTTCCCCAATTTTCAAGGCTGTGGGTGTTGTGAGTAGTACTTGATGGGGCCCTTCCCATTTAGGTGAATGCCAGTGTTTTCTCTTGATGCTTCTTATCAACACCCAGTCTCCAGGTACCACTTTAGGGTCCTCCTGTGGAGAAATGGGATCATCAGTGTTTGGAACTCTCCCTCGTTGTCCTTCTAACATTTTTCTCATGTAATCCGCCAAATTGGCTTCCTCAGGTACATCCCAAATTTGCCCATATGGCAATCGATATTTTCTGCCAAACAATGTTTCATACGGTGTCAACCCCATGGTACTAGTTATGTTTATATACATTTTTACCAAATCTACACAATGTGTCCATGGTCTGCCTGTTTCCTCCATTGTCTTTCTAAGTCTGTTTTTTACTGTTCCATTCATCCTTGCCACTAATCCGGCGCTTTGTGGATGATAAGCACAATGATTTTTGAGATTGACCTGTAGCGCTTCTCCTACGTATTGCACTATTGTATTAACAAAATGCGCTCCATTATCTGAATAAACTGTTTCTGGTATTCCAAATCGTGGAATGATGTCTTTGCACAATGCCTTAGCCACTGTAAGTGCATCTGCATGTTTTGTAGGGAACAATTCTACCCATTTTGAGAAGGCATCAATTACGACTAAACAAAATTCCTTCCCTTACAGTTTACTCAGCTGTATATAATCCATGTGAATCACTTGAAAGGGATATTGTGGTGTTGGAAATTTGCCTCTTTGGGGTCTGAAATTGCCTTGTGAGTTGTGTTTTGCACATATCATGCATGCTCTACAATGCTGTTTTGCATATGCATCGAACCCATAAAGACAAAAAATAGATTGCAATTGCGATATCATACCCCCTGATGAGACAGGCGTCACGCCATGGCTCATAATAGCTGCCCATTTAAACATATTTTTTGGCAATATGGGTTTCTTTTGTGGGCATACGTACAAATCATTTGCATATGTAGCTCCTTTATTTATCCACATCTGTTTTTCTCTTTCAGTTGCCTGCTGTTGCATGTCAGCAAGCAGTGTATGACCTAAATGCAAATCTGGAGTTGTGTCCTGTACAACAAAAATAGAAGAAGCCACTGCTGCCTCTTTTGCTGCTCTGTCAGCAAAATCATTTCCTTTTGAAATACTGTCAGAGCCTTTGGTGTGAGCCGCACATTTGCATATAGCAATTTGGTTAGGCAATCTCACAGCCTTCAGTAGTGCAGTTAGGAGAGTGGCATGAGTCACTGGCTTTCCAGATGATGTCACCATTCCACGCTCTTCCCACAGTTTTGCAAACACATGCACTGTGCTGAAAGCGTACTGGCTGTCTGTATAAATTGTTACAGCCGTACCTTTAAACAGATAGCAAGCTGCAGTTAAAGCAACTAATTCAGCTGCTTGTGCTGAAAATGACGATGGCAATGAAGCAGAATCCCATACTTCTGAATTTGCGACAACAGCATATCCAGATTGTTTGTCCATAAGCATTTTTAGTGGAAGAACCATCCACATACACAATTGTACTGTTTGGGATGGGTGTGTCCTGGAGGTCTGGGCGTGCGTTCGTACAGACTGTAGCTACATCAAGACAATTGTGCGGCTCACCATCCTCAGGTAAGGGTATCAATGTGGATGGATTCAATGTTGTACAGCGCTCTACCGTAAGGTGTGGTTGTGATAATAGCAAGGACATGCACGAAAGATGTCTTGCTGGGGACAGAAGGCTCATGTTTGTCTGCAACAGAAGTGCAGAAACTGCATGTGGAACTTTCAGTGTCAACCGTGATGGAATAGAACATTACTGCTACTTTGAACAGCCATAGAGGCTGCAATAACAGCTTGTACGCATGGTGGTAGAGCACTTGCCACTGCATCCAATTTAGATTAGTAGGCAACTGGCCTCAATTTTGAGCCATACACTTGAACCAAAACACTAGTCATGAACTTATTCTTACAATCAACTGTTTGAATGAATGGTTTACTATAATCTGGTAGTGCCAAAACTGTGGATGACACTAATGTATGTTTTACTTTTACAAAAGCTTCCTCAGCATCTTTGTTCCATTCCAACACGGTTGACATTGAAATATCATCCTTGTACATCAAATCAGAAAGTGGGCTAGTCAATTCTGCATAGCAGGGAATCCATGCCCTGCAGTAATTAGTCAGTCCAAGAAATGACATCATCTGCTTTTTGGTTTGTGGTTTTGGAGCGTGCAAAATTGCTTCCTTCCTGTCAGACAGGATCGTGCGCCCTGTGGCTGATAATTCATGTCCTAAATATTTTACTTTATCCCTACACAACTGAGCTTTGTTTTTACTCACTTTGTGGCCATCATCAAATAAGAAACATAATAATGCTACTGTGTCAGTTATGCAGTTTCCTCGTGTGTCAGAGGCAATCAAGATGTCATCAACATACACCAATAGTTGGCTATCTGCCGGTGGAACAAAATTGGCTAAACATGGTGAATGTATATCGTTGTCCCTTAAAGGTAAAAGCAAACCAGAAGTAACTATCTGGATGTACTGGCACAGAGAAAAATGCATTACTTATGTCAATTACTGAGAAACTATTAGAATTTGGTCTCAGCGAATTTAACAAGGTGTGTGGATCTGGAACACATGGTGCTCTTTTAATCACAGCAGCATTTACTGCCTGCAGATCTTGAATCATTCTCCACCCCACTGAGGGCGGAGCCTGTTTTACAGGAAATATGGGTGTTACATGGTGAATCTGGACATGGCACTATTACTCCTGCTGTTAATAAATTCTCTACTACTGGCCTGATTCCTTCAATTGCATCAGGTTTCAATGGATACTGTCTTACACATGGTCTGTATTCTGTTTTTGGTCTTATAACTACAGGTTGTGCATTTTTTTTATCAGTCCTACGTCTGAAGGACCTGTTGTCCACAATCCTGATGGTACCGAAGAGAGAAAATCATCTTCTTCAGGACTCAACTGAAACACTCAGGATTGTGAAGTGGACACATCAATGTGTGTTCCAGCTGTCAGCACCAATGAGACATTAACTGGCACCTTGTACAATTTAGTTGATGGACTGAACTCCGTTCGTGGTCCAACTCTGCTCCAATCAGTGGCTGACAAAGCTGTTATGACTGTCAGTCCCAATTCTTGCCATTCTATCAAATATGGCTTACAAAGTGACACATGCAAAGGCATACCTATGAATCTCAATTTTAAAATGTCTTCAGTGGCACCTGTCACTTATGACAGCTGTTGAGTTGCCATCATGAATCAAATCGGTCATTGTCAGCTTCACAGGTGAAACGTTTTCCAATTTGTTTTCATAGTCACCATCCGGACCTGGAGGATCTTTATGCCACATTGTGACATGCAGGTCAGGTGGTGACATCTTTTGTTCAGGATTTTTTTAGTAGGGCTGTCGCTTGCAAGACGACATCTTTACCCCATCCTGCAGCATCTTCCTCTGAAATGTCAAATGTATAGTAATAGTGGAATGTGGGGTCATCGCTTTCTTCTCTTACCATGTTAACGCCTCCTGTGCGTTCAACAACTAATTTCCCTTGTTCCACAATTATGGACAAGCCCAATGCAGTCAATCCGTCTCGTCCTAAAAGGTTAACTGGACATTGTGGCATGGTCAACACTGACATAGTACATGTCAGGCCAAATGGATCTGCCAACGTTATGGGTTTAGTGATAGGGACGTCTGATGTTTGTCCATTTGCAGAGCGAACCCTAAAGATTTCGTTGCTTAATTGATGGACAGGTATGTTGTCATTACATGTGGTTCTACATGCTCCTGTATCACAAAGGAATGTCACTGGTCGTCCATTTACCAACAAAGTCACTTCTGGTTTTGTACCGGATTTCCCAGTAAGGCACACAGATCCATATCACAATCAGACTGCCTATCTGATGTGGAATTATGGATTCTAGTCATTGTGGATACTGTGGCTGCGGAGGATTATTCCGTTGTGGAATTCCTCCTGCTGCTCCCTCAGTAGGTGGATTCGGACAATTTCTATACATGTCCCTCTCTCCCACAGTTCCAACAAATCAGGGGACCACGTGGTGGCCCTCCCTGTCTGAGCTGCTGTTGTGGTTGCCATGGTCCTTGACGTTGTGGCTGTCCACCTTGTCTGTTTTGCCATGGCTTTTGGGGGCGTTTGCACTGCTTCTGCTGTCTTAAGTTACCCTGTTGGTAACATATTTCATCATCTCCGTGTGCTACATACACTCCTTTGTTGCTGTTCCCTGTCTTTTTCTGCTTTAAGACTCCTTCTGCATGACAGCAGTGTGTATGTGTTTCTTCCAATGTGCCTGTAGGCAATCCAATCCAATGTTTCTGTATCCAAGCTTTTATATCCTTGTTGGAATGTTGGATCAGAGCGTTTTTCAATTGTTGTTCATACACAGGTGTTCCTGGCAATATGCCACTATGGACTCTAGAAACACTCTCAAATCTGCACCTAAACTCTGTCCATGGTTCTCCTTCTTTCTGTGTTGTCCTGGTAATTTCTGTGTAATTTATTTTTGGCCCTAACACACCTTTTGCTCGTGTAATCATAGCTTCCACTCTTGTTTTCAAGACCGGATCATCATGTGGCAACGGTACGCCATCCTGGTCTGCAGGATTCCAGTCTCCGCGTATCTGACTCCATTTAGGGCCACATGCTTTCATCCACACCTGTTGGACTTCAGGTCCACTAAGGTGGTAAGAATTTCTAATGTTTTCTATATCCTGCATAAATCCCTCAATGTCGACATGTGGCGATGGTATCATGTCGACTGCTGCTTTGATATCATCAGCATTCCATGTTCGATATACGAGCATGGTTGATCGCTGTCCTGCTGTTCCTGCACGAGGATTTGGTACTTCTGTCATAGGATAGGCACCTCCCTGGTCACTGTGTTCCACCATGGGAGGGGCTGTGGGCACTTTCGCTTGACTGCGTGTTTGTGGTTTTTCTGGTTTTTCACTTTACCTTAGGTTTTACTGCTAAATCATACTGTGGTGGCGGTACATCGTCATCCTCTGGTAGAGGAGATAAAGGTGTTGTTGTCACCGACGATCCAGCCGGCGGTGGTTGTTGAGGCTGTTCTGGTTCTCTGTGCTGAATTATCACATCTTCTTCTGCCTTACCTACAGCTTTCTTTTTCCTTGCTTTCTCTAATCGTCGCTTCTCTGCTCCCTTCCGTCTGTTCTCTGCTTCCTCCTCCCAAAATGCCACTAAATCTGCCCCTACTTTCTGCATCTTTTTCTCATCACCTTTATGTTCCTGTTCTAACTCCTTCTTTAGCTTCTGTATACTGATCAGGTTCAGTCGTCCGTCAAAGTCATGTTTATTTATCCAGGTCTCCAATTTCTTTGTTGCTTTTGGATTTTTTGCTTCCATAAATTTCCAGTCGTCAGTTGAAAAATTTTCCTTATTTTTAGATGTCTTACCCCCCATTTTTATTATCCCTTGTTATAATTTGGACTTCAGACGGGGGCACACCTGGGGTGTTCTAAATCTGAAGTTTTCACTTTCTTTGGACGTGACAATTAATTTGCCGTTGTGTGGTTGATTCCTTTCACCTCCCCGTAGGAAGCGGAATCACTTGCCTTCGCTTCCACACACACGGTTGTCACTAACGTTGTCCAAAGTATTACACTTTCACACAGTTATTTACACTTACACAAAACACTATTTACACATAGAAACACTTAATAATCGTACGCGTATTCTTATGCCAGGGGAGCTCGCCCTCCCGTGAAATTTAACTAATGTCCTGCATTAGGGGACTCCGCCGTCCCTGCCAGATTTAACTGCTTTTTTACAGTGCACGTATTTCTACCCGGGATTTCCTTTACGTATTAAAACAGAGTCCGTACCCTCCTTCCGGAATTTAACTACGGGCGTCCCTCGCAACCGTAGAGGAGTCCGCCCTCCTCGCGGATTTTAACTGCTTTACATTAACAGACGATTCCACGCCATCGCTTACGGAGTTTAACTGTTTTATGTGATCTGATCACCACTCACTCAGTACTGTTACAAAGAAATTCTACTCACTGACTCGACCTCCTGTCTGTCTTCTTCGGGAAAATCTCGTCAACCAGACGATGCCAACGGTGGTCGACAATTGCAGACACGATCAATCGATCGGACCTTGGCCAAGGATTTACGTCTGGACTTGGCGACCCCCGCCGGACACCTCCGGTGTTGAGCTCCCGGACGTAGCCCCCAGTCAATGTTGGGTATTTTCTCCTCCAAACATTCTTAAAACCTTTGATAAGACAGAGTCAAGAAACACCAGTGAGACAGAGTCAAATTAATCACGCGCGGAGTGCGGCCAGGCTGTACACCAAGGCTACACTAAAGTCTGGCCTGTGCTCCCGCTCTTTTTATTAGAGAAGCCCTCATTACATCATAAAACTTGTCCTAAGGGGGGGGGGAGACAAGTTTCTTCCCGTAACATAAACACATACGTCAAGTGCAGCTGTAAGGAAAAACAGTTTCTTTCTTTTACTCTTATCGTCGAAGGTCAGCACATCCCGTTCGTCTGTTGCAGTTATCAGCTGTTGTGCATCTGCCTGGAGTGTCCTGGTCTTCACACTAAGCATCACATCACAACAGTCAAAACAACCTTCAGTTCTTTTACTCCCAGTTCAGCCTGACCCCGTCATGCTTCACTCCCAGTCGTTAGCGGCTACGAAAACAAGTTGTATAATAATAATAATAATAAGTACATCCAGCTCTTCATTCCCAGTTCAGATTGACCCCAGCATGCTAAAACAAGGTTGAATAACACGTACATTCTCGCTGTTAAGTGCAAACAGCACAACACCGTTCTCATGAGAAAGAAGACAAAGGTACAAATGTTTAACAGTGATAACATATATACAAAATCTTTAACAGAGGCGTTGACACAACGTGACTGACGACACATTGGGAGTTGTTGCCTGACGCATATAAAGCATGCAATGTGAAAGGCCCTTTAGTTGCTAGTTTCCATAAATACAGCATGTCTATAATACACTGTGTAAAAAATAAAATAAATAAATAAAAAGGCTAAACTTTATTGAAGTGAAGAGGACCTAACAGAAAACACTAACTCACTTCTTTGAGTGACTTTACTGGAAGCCCCATTACTTCCAGGCACCGCTTGTAATTGGTTCAAGCCCACACTTCTGGTTTGAGCTGGCCAACCTTCGGATAATCGTGTCAGCAGCGTCCACATTGTTCTCTCTCCTGGTATGTCTGGGAACCGACACTTGCAGGGATGGTCCAAGGATGTAGTGCATCAACTTTGTCATTCAGCTGTTCAATACTGTGAATGATGTCATTCTGCTTCTCCTGGAACACAAAATGTATATAGATCCATATGTTACAACCTTAATACAGAAGTTCCCACTTTTTTTTATTAAATCCTATGCTTCACAAATGATTAAGCCAATGCTGTTGACCTTTCATCATGAGCACGGACAAATCTGTGAATGAACTGAGTGATGAAAGTGAGCTATGGGGGGGGAAAAAAACAAACTTGAAAGATCTTGACAAGGCCCTGGCGGTGTCTGGTGGTTGTCCCCCAGAAAAATGTGAAATCTCAAATGCATTCTGGTACTTACTCAGGTCTATTCCAAAAGAATCTCTAAAATTTTTTTTTTTTTGTTGCCACAGGTCAGTTTTTCCACCCCAGATAAGGTGGAAACCTCAGTAGTACAGCATAGAAGTCCTTCTGTTTCAAGTGTATGGTACCACAGACAGTATGCACACACTATGCAAATGAAACATTATGCAAGGGACACAGAATTTTTTATATAAGAAATACTGACTTTATATTAGCAATAAATAAATGTTTGAGTAACAGGGCCTGTAAATTATTTCTTTAAGGAAGGAAAGTTAGCATATACAACTTCATTACTGACAGATTTTACTCTATTTTCAAATTATATCCCAAACAGAACAAAGTATTTCTTGCCAGAAATGTTTGAATATTTTGCTTGCTGAACATGAATTTTAGAATCTACTGGCACAAGACACTATACAATCTAATTTAACCATTATAGTACAAACCTCTGCATAATCGGGCTGATGTGAATCAACTGCAGGCACACACTCAACCCACTGATCAGATGGAGGATTCACTGATTCAACAACTCTTATGGCAGCCGGCATGGTTGCTGTTGGGGGGGAAAACAAGCATCCAAAAATATTATCACAAGCTTATCTTCATAAAGTCTCTTTCTGGGCACTGACATGACTTAAACTTCAAATGTGTCAACACCTAATAAGAGAGTATATATTTTAGTCATGTTTTAGTCAAAATATTAATTAGGCCTGTGGCTAACGTTAGCTCCATGCTAGTCAAAAATGTGTTCGTTTGGTTCCCATTAATCTATGGCTGGCATAATCAAGCTTCAAGGAAGTTTTGTTATTTCTGGCAAAAACGAATTTGTGCTCACATCAGGATCCGTTACCTTTTGATATTCACAGCGTCGCTATCACGGCACAAAGGCCCCACCATTTGAAGCTAGCTGCTACCTCATGGGTAGCTATGTGGTGGTTCTTTGTGAGGAATCCCAGTCGACGAGCGTCCAGCGTTAGTCTCCTCTTCTGCTCTCAGTGGTCTCTTAATCACAGTATAGAGACTGAACAGGCGAATTAACTTGTGGAACACAAACGTCTATTTGCTAAAACAGAACGGAGTTGAGTGCTGTAACTCAGCTAAGTCTTCTTCTGCTCTCAAACAGCGGGTTTTAACCCAACTCGGTGCACTACTGCCACCAACTGGTTCGTGAGCAGCACTGCAAGCAATTGTGAAGCATCAAGCATATTGTTAACAAAATAATTTAATAGTAAATAGATCTATGTACAAAAACTACTTGAAATGAAATGAATTCATTTGAATTGTATCCTCTGATAATGTTGGTCAAACATGTTTTAAAATAAAGCACTATAGTGTTTCAGACGTTCTGACCCAATTATTACAGTAGTTTTGTGAGACAGCATTTCTCTGAGCTGATAATCCTGCTCTGCCTTTACCTTTAACCATGAAGGAACCAAACACTTATGCTAGAAATTTAACTTAATTGGCAATACTTGAATGTATAATGTGATTACAGGAAATTATACACAATGATCACTGATGCTTTTTTAATTTTTTATATTTTTTTTACCAGAATGAGTATGTTGCATTTTACATACAAAAATGATTTTATATCCAGGTGTTACAAATATATTGTGTACAATGTACATGTTTTACCCTGGATAATTATAATATCATGCCTCACTGCAAACATGAATTAAGCAGCTGATATTAAAGGAATCAGAAAGCAAGAAATATGTTGTAACAATTCCCACCAAACACTGTTCGACTGTGACATGAAGTCATCCTCAAATGAGGCCTGAGTGAAACACTAAACCCTGGACAAATGTTCATTCTGGAAATGTGAAATCGAGTTGATTTCTGCCACTGTAATGTGTGTGACTGCTACATTCATCTCATGTTCAGCATGTTTGTTTAAAAACATGTTTGAACTGCAAGTTGTGAAGTGACCAGTAAAAAATATTATTTGTCTGTGAGCTGTTTTATTTAAATGTCAGTGCTTCCTGCTCATGCATGTTGAAAACATTATTTTGTAAATCAATTTTTTTTTTTAACTTGTTTTTTTTTTCCTTATTTTCAAAAATGCTAAAGATAGGTTGGTTTTTTTTTTTTTTTTAATTTGGCAAAATGTATGTAACTCAGGTCTGTGGGACTTCTGGATAATAAGCTGCCATTGCAATCTGTTTACATAAAAAACATATTTTGGTAGCTGACAACCAGTCTGTAGTGATGTAAATTATTTTGCAAAAATTAATATTCCAATTAACAGAGTGCATGTTTATGCAAGTTGCACCAACACATGTTTCGGAGTTAGCTCTCAGTTTATTACAGTAATCTTGAAATTATACAGTATATTCAGTAGGCCTGAATAAATCATAAATCGACAAATTCTTGGTTACCATGGTAGAGTGCTTAAATTATATCCTATTGTTCATTCTACCTATGTTTGCACACATAATTTAAATGTAGTCCAACATTAACTTTCTGTATGCCGTAAATTATATTTAATGTTTTCCTATAATGTGAAAGTACATATATATATATATATATATATATATATATATATATATATATATATATATATATATATATATACACACACTTTTATTTAGAGGCAAGCTTTACAAATACAACATGAACATTAAGCATACATTCTATGAACATTTGATTGATTTTTGCAAATGTTCCCTTCTGGGTGGGTTGCTGTTTTATTCCTGCCATCTGTTTTTGTGAGCATGGCCAATGCAGCACAAACTCCTTTCTCCTCTTCAACTGCTAACTGTATTTTCACAGAAACTTTGTGTTGTTGTTCCAAGATGGTGTTTCATCCGTTCAGCTTTACTGGCGTCCCAGTCTTCTTCTGCTCTCAGCAAGAGCAGCAGTTCGGCGAAAGGGGGTGGGTTTAATTTGCGTTGTTTTAACTGGAGTTCTGAAATTAAATTGTTATTCCAGCATCCTCTGCAAAACTGATTAAGCAGGTGCCTCTTCACGTCACTGGTCCTTACTCCTCCACGCTTCACAGCCAGACTAAGAGCTACTTGCAGTCTTTGTAAGTAAACAGATGGTTTCCCCCCCTCATCCTGACAGGTATCCATGAATTTAACATACAACTCCTCCCCGTCCTGTACGGTTCCATAGGCTGAGTCAAGGTGCAGGATATAGATTTCAGCAGAGAAATCTGGGCTGAGATGTTTCACAATGTCCACAGCAGGTGGTAGTAAGCTGTATCTCGACTTTTGGAGTTCCAGTATTGCTAGGTCTTGAAGGATGATATCAACAGCTGAACGCCATGTGTCATGGGGCATGGTGTTTTTCCAGAGAATATGCGGAGTCTGTGAGAGGAGCGTACATTTAAATCACTCTTAACAATGTGTTCCACAGCATACCTCTGCACCTCAGATGGATTTAAATCGGCAGCAGATATATTTATTTTAGGTGCAGGCATTGGGAAAGACGCAGCCATGTTGAGGAGAAGCAGCTGCAGCCATTTTGATTTCTGGAGGAATCTTCTGTTTTAGCTGGGCGAAGCTCTGCTCTATATGGTCTATATGCTCTATATGGCAAGATCGGACCCAATAAATTAAAAGGTGAAGTGGTTTTAAATTCAACAACAAGCATGTCATTATATTCGCTTTCAGGTGCATTTATTGTCAAAGACCGCTCTATAGCTCCGTACTCAAGTAAAAATTCTTCCACTTCGTCAATATCACATTTTGGAGTACTACTCACTAAAACCGCATTTGGAATTTTAATACTGAGCGACTGAAATAAATTCATATTTTCTGTGAATTGGTGAGACTTAATGAAAAATATAATTTACTGTTCCACAACCTCCTGGCTGGCTTGCCACATTTTTCCTTTTATGTAACCTATAAGAAAATTTAGGATTTGGGAATATGAGTTTGTCAGATGTTGGGCTAGATCAGAAGATAAGATACGGCTCTGGGAGGTTTTAGGAACAGCAAATACAGAGATTTTAGTATATGTGCAAATAGTGAATAGAAAAATATTTACAATATGTACAATCTACAGATGAGGTAGATTTTTTTTTCACAAGGAAAAAACAGTTTTCCAGTCAAAACCAATATTCTAAACACAAATACACACACACAGCTCTGTTCAACAGAAAATACAACTTTTGCTTGTTCAGAGTGGAAATGGACCAGTCTCTCAAAATTCCAAAAATAAATGTTAGTAGCAATAAATATTTCCGCCATCAAAAGGGTTTTTTACCCCAACAGGGATCACCTGGCCTGTTTTAAGCAGACAGGACCAAATATTAGTACCAATAAATATTTCCATTAACACTAGCTAGCTTTCTTTCCTTTTATCTGTGTACACGACATTCCTGAAATACAATTCATAATACTCTTTGTATAAAAGTGCATTGAATGAACAGGATATGAAATCCAAAACAAGACATTAAAATAGCTGTAGCCAAACATGAGCAGCAAAGCTAATAATACTTAGTTAGCATTTCAGTACAAGCAACAGGTAGTCTGGTGATAGAGACCACTCATGCATATGCTAACACAAACAATCAGACTCACCAATTCCGTTTAGGAAACGCTCCCACAGCGCGAACCCCAGCGTCAGCGGATATTAACTTCTAAACATACGGATTTAAAACAGGGTTTTAGTACGAATGCAGTAAACATGCAAAAACAGAATTTTAACTGAAGACAAACCTTGATGCAGCCGTCCTGAAGTCTCCTCTCCCACACATCTGTCGGAGAGGGGGAACAGGCGTCTATATCAGGCGCTACGAGCAACGCGATTGGCTGAATGTCATGAGGGCGGAAGGGCACATGCATGTGGGATCACGTGACTAAAGTGTTGCATTCACTGATGCATTACGAGAGGAATTTAGAGTTTTATTTATTTTTTAACGTACAATTCATGTGGGTTACATGTGCAAAATTGTGTGGGTAATCCAAAGTCATTTCAGTGGTACTCAAAGATTCTCTGAGGACTACTTTATCAAAGACATCCATTCATCCTCAGTTTGAGTCGAGGTCTTACAGTAAGCATATACCGTATAGATTTTCAGCTTTAATTATGGGGGTTTAAACAAAAACCAGCATGTTGCCCATGGGGATTCATGGTCTCCAGATTGGGTAGTGTTTATAAAATGTGTAGCTGACATTTTTGTGGTAAGTGTGGTAATAATTTAAGCAAAGCATGTATTATGAGTTGGAATGGCGTGTGAGTCCACGCACCACTGTGTAAAAAAGTCACATGACCTAATTAAGCGGATGTAGCACACAATCTGCTCCACTCTGTGTCTGTTTGAATGCATGTTGAATGTGTGGAATTCAACCATTTTGTTAATAGGCCAAGTATAACTTGAGTTATGATTGTTTTGGGGGGGATAATATTGTCATATTCGCTGCGCATTTTGCAGACAACTGCAGCAAAAATGACTCAGGGCTGGAATGAAATACGACTCCCTCAACTGCAGCAGGAGAGAGGGGTGTTACACTTGGTGGAAAACGTAGGAGCTAACCAATCAAAATCACCAACTCCATGTGGGTTTGATGACAACCTACAGACCCCACATGGGTGTGTGTGTGTTTTATGAACAGGACTTTTCTAACATCTCTCTTTGCCTGCAGCAGCAAACAAGTGAAAAGTGTATCTCTGGTCTAAAATATATTACCAAATAAACAATGATCCCCAATCCACGTGATTTGGTTGCTGAGAGAAGAAAAGTGTGGTTTTGTGTGGAGTGAAAAGCAGGCGGCAATCAGTTTTGAAAATTGTCTCTTATTTGCCGTGATTGGAGTGTGTTTTTGTGTGTGTGGTGGAGTGTTTTAGTGTGTGTGGTATAGTAATTTTATTTATTTAGTGCAACAAAATAATCAGGCATCTGGAACAGCGTGTCAAGTTTCTCTCTTTTTTTTGAACTGCATGAAGACAGTCGAAGCACGGAGCGTGTCACCAGAGCGTGATCAGTCTGATGATGAAGTGGACTTTATTGTTCTGGTCTGGATGAACCAGAGCAGTTGGATCCACCGATCTGTGCACACAGATCAGCCCAGTGGATTGGACGGCGCGTTTCTCTTTCGCTAGGACTCATGCACTTTTGCTCCATTGTCAAGTCCTGGAGCACAGCATGGTGGAGACACACACTGCCCCAGCAGTCAGCAGACTCCATGGGCAGAGAACACAGGAGTTCCGGTACAGACTTCCCCCCAAAGTCCAAAACACATTTTTCTTTTCTTTTTTTTTTTTTTGTGGTTACTAACACAGTCAGGACAGTCTGTACCAACACCAATAAAAAAATGCTACAAAAACAAGGAATTAGGGGAAAATACACAGATTTTGAGGTGGAATATCTGTACAAATTCTTGGAGCTTCTGATGTACATTGGACAGGAATTGTTTTTCTGAGTGGCACAAATATAATTTGTGTGGCATCTTATTGCATGTAAATAGCCACAAAAAATGCCTGAAGCATTTCCAGCATTTTAATGTGAATTGTTGTATATAACTTTGTTTATGCTATATTTTTACATACATTTTTGAATTTTACAATTCACATTTACATACAAAAATTCATTTTTGAACATTTGAATTAATTTTGAATTGTAAAGGATAAGAATTGGGATTCTGACATAAATCAATTTTTCCCATAGCCCTCGTGCTTTGCTTCTGATGTTTATATTAAAGGTGTGTGTTTCCATGTGCATGTGTCTGTGCATAACTAAAAAAAAAAATTACATTTGACCAGGTGAAGATATTCCTGATAGTATGCCCTGTAACCTTTGAAAAATTGGTAAATATTTTTGTTAACTTGTCTCCCTTGATATTTTTGTATTATATATTTATTTTTATTGTTTGTATTGGTTATTGCCATTCTGCACTGCTACGCTTATTTCAGACATTTCAATTATAGTTTAATTTCGGCATAACTGTAATTACTTAATTTATGTCAAGTACAGTGAAAGTATTGTCGTTATGCTTTTGTTACAAATCTCTGTATTTGTCTTTGTACTTTTTAATACTCTCTCGTGAAATTTAACTACAGAATCAAGGAAAGACAAGAGATCAAAGAATAGAAGAAAGAAAAACCTTGATGTGTTGTAATGTCAAGTCTTTATTTGGCTTGTGTCTGTTTCCAGGTACTAAAGCCAATAGTTAGTCCTGAGGTCAACCATGGAATGGGAAACAGAAGACTCATTAACTTTTCCTTGTCAGGTAGGCTACCTGCATCTGCCTTTTTTCAAATCCCATTTGTACTTGAACTTATTTATTTGGCACACAACTTGTCAATAACAAAAACTGATACACAAGACAATTCCACAGTGACGTGTGACCAAAAAGGGGGTGAGCAGAAGCAAAGCTTATAAACACCCACCCCATATATACGAGGGTAGGCTGAAAAGTTCTAAGGCTCACTATAATGCAGTTAATGCATTACTCCATGGGGAGCCTTAGAACTTTTCAGCCTACCCTCGTACGTACATACATACATACATACATACATATATACACATTACCAACCCCCAGAGCAAGCACACAGGTGACAGTGGTAAGGAAAAACTCCCTCTGATGTATTGAGGAAGAAACCTCAAGCAGACCAGACTCTAAGGGGTGACCCTCTGCTTGGGCCATGCTACAAACACATTTAACAACACAAATTCAAATCCCATTATCATAAACATATCAAGTGAACACCGTGTCTTTGTGTACATACATACACATACATAATTACATACACACATACATGCACATACACGAATGTTACTGTACAAGTTCACAATTACAACTGACAACACAAAACTCATTGTACTTTTTTAGATACATATCTTAAACTTTTTTATATTGATTTTTAAACTGATTGATATTTTAAACTGATATATTTGAGTTCATCCGACAGGTTATTCCATAATATAGGGCCACACATGGAGACACAGAAACCTTTCCTGGTCGTCCGAGCGCCAGCAATTTTAAAATGATACAAGCCCCGAAAATTATATTTTCCTTCCCTCTCAGTAAAATATTCTTGAATTCTAAATGGCACTTGTTTATTTTTCACTTTGTGCATTAATTGAACATTTTTGAATGAAATCATATCATTAAGTTTTAATATTTGAGATTTAATGAACAGTGGGTTGGTGTGGTCTCGATAACCTGCATTATGAATTGTCCTTAATGCTCTTTTTTGAAAAATGAATAATGGTTGCAATGTTGTTTTGTAATTGTTGCCCCAAACTTCAGCGCAATAAGTCAAGTAGGGTGCAACCAGTGAACAATAGAGATTATGTAGTGCTCTGCAATCAAGAACATGCTTTACTTTATTTAATATTGCAATACTTTTTGATACCTTCATTTGAATATGCTGAATGAGCTTTCCAATTAATTTTTTTTATCAATAATGACAAACGTATTCTCTTTGACACGCTCTATGTATACACCCCCTTGAAAAATTATGGAATCACCGGCCTCGGAGGATGTTCATTCAGTTTAATTTTGTAGAAAAAAAACAGATCACAGACATGACACAAAACTAAAGTCATTTCAAATGGCAACTTTCTGGCTTTAAGAAACACTGTAAGAAATCAGGAAAAAAAAATTGTGGCAGTCAGTAACGGTTAGTTTTTTAGACCAAGCACAGGGAAAAAAATATGGACTCACTCATTCTGAGGAATAAATTTCAGATCTGCTCGTTAGTCTGCATCTAAAAAGGAGTGATCACACCTTGGAGAGCTGTTGTACCAAGTGGACTGACATGAATCATGGCTCCAACACGAGAGATGTCAATTGAAACAAAGGAGAGGATTATCAAACTCTTAAAAGAGGGTAAATCATCTCGCAATGTTGCAAAAGATGTTGGTTGTTCACAGTCAGCTGTGTCTAAACTCTGGACCAAATACAAACAACATGGGAAGGTTGTTAAAGGCAAACATACTGGTAGACCAAGGAAGACATCAAAGCGTCAAGACAGAAAACTTAAAGCAATATGTCTCAAAAATCGAAAATGCACAACAAAACAAATGAGGAACGAATGGGAGGAAACTGGTGTAGCGCGATGGCCTCGATTAGACCTGATTAAATAAAATATATTAATCCTCTCTCGACCACAAAAACCCACTGGGACAGAGACTGTGTTTCCACCTCAGTGGAGAAATTCCTAAGTCATCTGGAAATCTTCAGATAAGTTTTGGAGACATCACCCCAGGGTCGAACACTGCCTTCCAGAGAAAAACAAGGTTGTAATTCATGAACTACATGACATGATAATGGCTTAACGTCAGAATCTGAGCTTCTCCAGGACAGGAGAAACCCAAACCTTTATGGTCAAGATAAGACAGGACCTCTCCTCATCCAGGGGGGGACCCTTCCCCCACGACCAGATGGGCCATAAATTGTAGATTCTTTACAACTAACTTTTATCTTGAGTAAAACAAAGAGAAGACCTTTGGTTCGAAATAAGAATTTACATCAGTATGTCTCCCATTTATATCTAAAGACTTATAATGTTGTTGCATTTATTATTCAAATGAAATGCTTTGCATGTAATCATTCCATTTATTGATGTGCTCATGTTAACTGATGTGTGTGTGTGTGTGTGTGAGACCTTTCTACAAAATATAATATGCTGATGTTGAAGTACTCTGTTTATCCAAAGGATGTGCTTAAATGTCTCGTAATAATGTGTTCATGTGGGTGCCTTAGAACAAATAGTATTTCAAATTAATGTGTTTAAATAGTTGAGACATTTCTGCCTGCTCTAAGTGTAGCCCAGCCTGTCAATGCTGACCAGCTGGGAAATATCTGCGTTGTGTAGATGGACGAACTTAGCCTCACACAGGGGTTTGCCAGTCAGGAGATTTACTGTGTGAAACACAACATATGCAAATACAGCCACTCCAGTCTCACAGGTTCACACAAGTCTCCCCTCTGCTCTCTTCCCAGCAACTCAGTGTTACGGTATTACAAATTATGATATTTTAGTAATGTGATCATATAGCTTTACACTTAGAATAAACTCCCCTGATCATGGCAATTTTTAGATATTTTTACAAAATAAACTAATCGTGTGCAAAAGCACATCTTATACAAATTTTCGTTGATACAAAAAAAAAATACATTTATCAACATACCTGTGTGAAATACAACATATGCAAATACAGCCACTCCAGTCTCACAGGTTCACACAAGTCTAGAAAAATACGAAGAAAGTGCCACAGACGAAAGTGAGACCATGCTGCTAGCTTAAATCCACTGGCTAACATTACTTTTTTCAAGTGCTGTATTTATGTTATGTGTCGGACGCGGGCGGAGAACCGACCAGCGTTTGACAGGACCCAGTATAAAATAAGCAGAGCACGGTACAAAGGATAACAGAATTTAATAACATAACAGTGAGTGCTGAATAATAACAAATGAGTGCGCGGTCTGGCGAGGTGGAATAACGGTGCGCTCCCAGCAGCACAAACGGTCCGGAGCCAGAACAGTTCGGACCCCGCCGACACCCCCCAGGTGGCCGCGACCAACCGAGTCTGTGAAAGAAGAAACCATCATGTGATTCCACCACTCCACACACAGAGAGACCACTCAAAGGTGTACATAAACAGCAAACACTTCCTGGCTTAATCACCAATCAGCTTCCCACCCTGCAGGCATGGAACACCCAGTTCAATTCTCCACTGCAGTGGAAGCTGATTAAACGACTAACATAACAGCTCAATATAATAAGGTGTGAGGGACACCACATTTACTGACTGTACTCATGTTAGTCACAAAACCTAAAGTACCTCAGGAAGTGTGCTGACGAGCGTGAGACCTCACCCCCTCCTCTTTCACAGACCATGGCATCAAACCTGGTACGGTCTCTGCGTCCATGATGATGAGATGGTTCTCCAAACGTCGATCTCACCCGTCTGGTCACAAGGTCGAGTCTCTGGCAAATACACACTGTGTACTCCAGACTTAAATGCAACCATGCCCCAATCCATAAAGATGCACCACAGCTGTGAGTCCTGACGAGCTGCACATGACAAGCTTCAGGTGATCAGGGTGAGGTCCTAATAACTCAGCCACACATCCACTCAATCCTGAACGCATGCCACCTGGAAGGAAAAACAAAAGACAGAGAACAGAAGACAGAAACAAAAGGCAGCCAGGCACCCCAGCCATACAACAATTTAAACATAAAAACGCTATTCCACACACTTATCATTGACGAAGGTCTTATAGATTATTAACAACATAAAAATACAATCAAAATGAACTTAGTCAAACAATTTATAACTTGAAGCACGAGAGAATTCCTGCAGCTTACCTCCCCTCTGCTCTCTTCCCAGCAACTGAGGAGAAGCGCGAAAATCCCCAGGAAGTAGCAACACCGCCAAAATAAAAGCCTCTAAGTAAAAACTGTCAAAATAAACTTACACACAATCCCATTAATACTCACAAATAAAACGGAATTTTGGTGAAATTGACATAACATAAAGACCACATGGGCTACATAAGACATGAAGTGTCTGTGAGATCGCACACCCTAAATGGGCGGAGTTTAGTGACGTAAGTCCCCCTTTAAAAATGAGAACAGAGTCTTTCTCTGCCCTTCTCTCTTTCTCTGCTCCCGCTCTCTTCTGCAACTTTTTCCTCTCTCTTTTGCTTAAGGCTTAATTCTATTTTGGGCCAAGAGCCATTGCTAAGCTAAGCTACCACGTGGCATTCTTTGATTCTTTACCTTTGGGACAAACTCAAAGTTTAACCTGACGCTTTAAAGGTGCGTCAAGATTTTGAATTTTTAAGAGAACTTCCGAGCTGAGCTTTTCAAATTAAGAGCGAATTTACAGAAAAAGCGACTTTTCCTTTTCATTCAATTTTCAACGCTCTTATTAAAGTTTTACTTTTTCTAAAGTCACAAAGACTTTAATTTGGCTCCAACCATTTTGAAAGCTACTAAGAACCATTTTCAACAAACACCTTCCACCTCTGGGTCACTGCAAGCTGACAGCTTCGCTGATTCCACACCTGAATGCAGCAGTTGGTGAAACCAGCCGACACCAGCCCTGGGATCACACCGGGGACACCTCTGAGTGAACCCCTCCGACCCAGGTGAGCTCACGCTGCCCGATGTCGACAACGAACGGACAGACGGAACCAGCCCTCCAACAGCAGCTAATCGAACCAGTCCAGGCTCCATGAAGGAGGTTTGTTGTCAAATGGGTACAGGTGGCTCCTCATCTCTTTTTTCTTTAAAGACATTCTTATAATATTCTATTTCATAATTGTCTTCAAAATTAATCACTAAATTTCAATCAGATTAATTTACTTAAGGTTTTAAGCTTCACCTCTTTCTTCCAGCGTCTCATGAGTGAGTAAGAAAAT
Source organism: Thalassophryne amazonica (assembly GCF_902500255.1). NCBI lineage: Eukaryota > Metazoa > Chordata > Actinopteri > Batrachoidiformes > Batrachoididae > Thalassophryne > Thalassophryne amazonica. Next base: position 101,128,361 of record NC_047103.1, read on the forward strand.
TGTTTCCCTGAATGAATATATTTTTCATCACTGTCTATAAAATGCCAGTCAAATATTCATTTCTAGTATAAATTGTAAATATTTTCTGCTGTGGTTTATCTTGGGTACAGAAGGAAACACTTGGTCAACCGTATTGAAGAATTCATGATTTTCAGATCAGAGATTGATTAAACCAAATCGAGACTAATTAATTTGAGACTGATAAATTAATGTTTAAATCAGAGTACCTATGCTCTTAACAATAAATAGGTGGTGCCCCATTAATGCTTAAATAATAAGTATTAAACCCTAAATCAATTATTTTGGTGACCCGTTATTTTGGGGCCTAATCCAGTCTAATTCAATTTGGGAGTTTAATTACTTATTAACTACAGCTAAATGCTACATATCAAGGGTCCCCGTAGTGAGGCCTGAATATATGCAAAGCAAAGTGTCTCCACTCAAATCACCAATAATCACTACTTTCTACATTATTATTGGTGCCTCCGGGTGAGGTTTAACCCATATTCGTTACATTATTATTGGTGCCCCGTGTGGAGGCATTAATATTCATTACACTGGAGTCAACATCTGTGACCGAACTGTAAGAAACCGCCTAAAGGAAATGGGATTTACATACAGAAAAGCTAAACGAAAGCCATCATTAACACCTAAGCAGAAAAAAACAAAGTTACAATGGGCTAAGGAAAAGCAATCGTGGACTGTGGATGACTGGATGAAAGTCATATTCAGTGATGAATCTCAAATCTGCATTGGGCAAGGTGATGATGCTGGAACTTTTGTTTGTTGCCATTCCAATGAGATTTATAAAGATGACTGCATGAAGAGAACATGTAAATTTCCACAGTCATTGATGATATGGGGCTGCATGTCAGGTAAAGGCACTGGGGAGATGGCTATCATTACATTATCAATAAATGCACAAGTTTACGTTGATATTTTGGACACTTATCCCATCAATTGAAAGGATGTTTGGGGATGATGAAATCAATTTTCTAGATGATAATGCATTTTGCCATAGAGCAAAAACTGAAAACATTCCTTGCAAAAAGACACATAGGGTCAATGTCATGGCCTGCAAATAGTCCGTATCTTAATCCAATTGAAAATCTTTGGTGGAAGTTGAAGAAAATGGTCCATGACAAGGCTCCAACCTGCAAAGCTGATCTGGCAACAGCAATCAGAGAAAGTTGGAGCCAGATTGATGAAGAGTACTGTTTGTCACTCATTAGGTCCATGCCTCAGAGACTGCAAGCTGTTATAAAAGCCAGAGGTGGTGCAACAAAATACTAGTGATGTGTTGGAGTGCTCTTTTGTTTTTCATGATTCCATAATTTTTTCCTCAGAATTGAGTGATTCTATATATTATTTTTTTTGCCTCTGCTTGTTCTAAAAAAGTAACCATTACTGACTGCCACAATTATTTTTCCTGATTTCTTATAGTGTTTCTTAAAGCCAGAAAGTTGCCATTTGAAATGACTTTAGATTTGTGTTATGTCTGTGATCTGCTTTTTTTCTACAAAATTAAACAACTGAATGAACATCCTCCGAGGCCGGTGATTACATAATTTTTGCCAGGGGTTGTATTTAACTGAATTTGTATGTCTTTTTTATAATTTCCAAATAACATCAATTTAGTTTTAGACAAATTTAATGATAATTTGTTAATATCAAACCATCTCTTTAACTTTATCATTTCTGTTCCTAAATCAGAAAGTTGTTGCAGATTTTCCCCTGAGCAAAACAGGTTTGTGTCATCTGCAAAGAGCACAGTTTTAACCAGATCTGAGACTTTACATAAATCATTAATGTATAAAATAAATAATTTTGGGCCCAACACAGGATGTCCAGATATGAAGAACAGTATTCCCTGAGTTTAACAAACTGCTTTCGGTTTTGTAAGTAGCTTTTAATCCAACTCAGAGCAACCCCTCTGATCCTATACAGTTCCAACTTTTGAAATAATATATTGTGATCAATTGTGTCAAAAGCCTTTCTTAAGTCGATAAATAAACCTGCAATTATTACCCTTTGGTCCACGTTTATTGATCTCTTCTAAGGAATTGAGCAATGCCAGTGTCGTGGACCTTTTTGCTCTAAAACCATATTGACTTTCATCAAGCAAGTTGGGTTGATCTATAAATTTATCCAGTCTGCTGTTGTAAAGTTTTTCCAGTATTTTTGAAAATTGTGACAATAGAGACACAGGCCTGTAGTTAGTAAAAAGATGTATGTTACTAGATTTGAATAAAGATATCACTTTTGCCACTTTCATACTGTTAGGAACAATCCCAGTTTGAAATGATTTGTTAAAAATATATGATAATGGTTTTGGGATTTCAGTAATTAATTATTTGCATTTCTTAATTTTGTTCTGTTCTATTATCCAAATTTCTTCTAAATTTGGATAATGATGATGTTTGAAGGCAATATTTGAGTTGTTAGACCACAGGTGGAGTATAATTTGGACCTGGAACAAATGCATCCTTGTTTACCTTTGGTGCTGTCATGGCCCATATCCCTGTACAGCCAAGATTTCTGACAAAGTGATGTGCTTTATACCAGGGCTCTCTGAATATCACTCAGTGAGTGCCCTCTTAGATTAAACAACTCCTTCTGTGAACAGTAACTAAAATACAATCCTCAGCAACCTCTGACACTGTATTTGCATTATTCGTTGTGTCCATGTGTATAGGTTTTCTTGTGAAATGAGATGAAAACCTCTCAGAAACAACCCGGGGCCTCATTTATAAATGATGTGTATGTACTAAAACCAAAAACTGAAATCAGTAAATCTGTATTATTTTGAAAATTAACAGATAATATCATGGGCAGCACGGTGGCTTAGTGGTTAGCACTTTTGCCTCACAGCAAGAAGGTCATGGGATCGATTTCCACCTGTGGTCTTTCTGTGTGGAGTTTGCTTGTTCTCCATGTGTTTGCATGGGTTCCCTCCAGGTTTCCTCCCAAATCCACAGACATGCAGGTTATGTGGGGATTGAAACCTTTAAAAATTGTCTGTGGTTGTGCATGCGGGTGTGAAAGTGTTCGTTTGTCTATATGTGGCCCTGCGACAGACTGGCGTCCTGTCTGTGGTGTACCTCGCCTCACACCCTGTGACTGCTGGGAGAGGCTCCAGTCCACCCATGTTACTTACTTGGAGTAAGCAGTTGAAGATGAGTGAGTGAGTGAGATAATGTCACTGACATATAATAATAATTTATTAATTTATATAGTGCCAAATCACAAGTAATCGCCTCAAGGTGCTTCACAAACATCATTTAAAAGCAGAATAAAATGAAATGATTAAAACACAATAAAAAAATTTAACCATAAAAAGGTAAAAGAAGTAAAATAAATAAAAAGAATAAAAAAAGACACACAATCATATAAAATACTAATGATAAAACAGGGAGAACAAATGTGTCTTCAGCCTGGCTTTAAAGGTCTCCACATAGTCCGACTGTCGTATCAGTGCAGGCAGATCATTCCACAGAGCTGGGGTGTGGTGATAGAAAGCTCTGTAACCCGCTGACTTTTTCTTCACCCTTGGGACACACAATAGTCCTGCACCCTGTGAATGCAGAGCCCTTGCCGGCACATAGGACTCAACCAGGCCGGCCAGATAGGGGGTGCCAGTCCGTGAACAGTTTTATAGGCCAATAGTAATACTTTAAAATCCAATCTCAAAGAGACCGGAAGCCAGTGAAGGGATGCCAGAACCGGCGTAATATGGTCAAACCTTCTGCTTCGTGTCAGAAGTCTGGCAGCAGCATTTTGAACCAGTTGAAGACCCCTGATGCTGGAGTGTGGTAAACCATAAAACAAAGCATTACAATAGTCCAATCTAGAAGAAACAAAAGCATGAATCAGAGTCTCAGCATCAGCCATAGACAAGATGGGATGAATCTTTGCTATATTTCTTAGATGAAAGAAAGCAGTCCTCGTAATGTCCCTAATGTGGAGGTCAAAGGACACATCCTCCACATATGACACATTACCCGTAATGATGGTCAAATTATACTTTTTCTGAGCCCACTGAAGGAGGTATATTATGCAATGACTGCTCTAATGAGCCACAAAGCAAAGTACATGTACAGCACAGCACTACTGGTAAAGTGAAGTCATTGAGAAACTCTGTACACACTATTAATATTGAGCATTGGCATGGTACAACTGTTTTGTCTGTAGCCTACTCCAGGTTTTAGAAGACACATTCTTCAAGAATTGGCACAGGAAAAAGCCTGTGTCATTAAAGAAGGCCATGATTTGTTTGCAGGACAATCCTCCATCACAAGTACTCAACTGCTTGACTAGCCAGCAAAGGCCTACAAGATGACTGACTAAAAACATGGCCATCAGGGGCCCTTCTTGAATGTGGGATTTACAGTCACAGAAAACAATACACCTTTTGCAGGGGTGGTGGCCGAGTGGTTAGTGGTTCCCTGGTTCAAATCCCACCCCAGCCACATTTCTCCATGTAATGTGGAGTTGCGTCAGGAAGGGCACCTTTGCCAACCAAACCATTACCAATTCAACATGCAGATCCACCTTGGATTTGCTGTGGCGATCCCGAGAGCAAACAAGGGAGCAGCCGAAGGGACTTACTTTTTTACTTTTATTTGGGAGACTGTGCTTGCTGCATGAAAAGTGAAAGCAGTTATTAAAAAGAAGGGTGGCCATACTGATCCCTGAACGTTTATGAAATCTAAAAGTGTGTATTTGTCTATTTGTAATTTTGAGGTGTTTATTTGTTATGCTTATTGTACTAAATTAAAATAAACACATGAGATGGGAAAATGTTTTTGGTTTTTCAATTAGGTGCATAATAATTGTGCACAGGCATACAGTATATCCCCTGAGAAAGCCAAACCTACTTTTCCTTTTGCAAACATTCAGGTTTAAGGTTTATTAACATTTTGGATTGACTAAGTGCACTGCATTTGTTCAACAATAAAAAGTAATCTCCAGTAATACAGCTTGATTGAATGAATTATTATTGTGATGATAATGGGATGAATGAGAGCTTATGACCCAGTCACACAGCACTTAACGAAGGGAAATAAAGCCCTAATGAAACAAGAAATCTGGACTTTCATTGACATCATTTAACCTTTGCCTAGCTTCGTTCCTGCAGCTGACGCTTTGTCAGGATTTTTAAACTGTTGAAAAATTTGAACAAGGGCAACGAAAACCTCAATTCGTCCGTGTTTCATTTTGCTGTCATTCTTGATGTTTTTTAATCGTTTGTTTAGTTTTTGTAGCGTTAATGTTAAGTTTGACTTCGTTCAACCAGCTGAATGTTTTCACACAGTGCAGAAGCCGGTTTGTGAGCGCTGCTGCTGCTGCTGCTACTGCATTCAAGTACCTTCAGAAATTACAGGGCAAACTCAGCCTGTTTGCTTGGATTTTTTTATCTGGGTGTGGGGGTCAGCTTGACTGGGCTCAGGCACCTTATATAGGGAAGAATTAATCTTTTGTGTGGATACAATTAATTATTTTGACACAAGCAACTGCTGAATTTGAAACAACAAAAAAGTTGTGTAATTTCCCACGGTACTTGAACGCAGCGGCAGCGAGAGCAACAGCTGCTGCGTGCGCTTATTATTTTTTATTAAATATAACAATATGAGTGTAGGAATGACAATCCAGCCCTTATGTACATATGGCAACTGCTCTGATATATTCAATCATCTTTACACTTACATTTATTCCGTTTTGACAGTTTCTCTTATAAATCAATATATATGGCTTAGTAACGTAATACAGTGATAGAGCAGTGACCACGGCACGCCAATTTTTTTTTTTTTATTAGAGCAAGACGGAGTGCGCAGCGTGTCAACAGACAGTGAGGATTCTGATGATGAAGGAGATGATCCCTCTTTCGTTCTTGATGAGGAACCAGAGCAGGTGGTCCACCGACGTGCACTCAGATCTCCACAGCTTCTGTTTACAGTTTCTCCAGGAGTCAGGCGCTATGAGCTCCGTGCCAGCACCGAGTCCTGGAATTCAGAGATGCAGATACGCACTGCTCCAGCTGTGGCTCCAGGCACATTTCATTTAAAGCATTGAGATTGTTAGCTTCTGTTTTGTTTAATTCCTCTTTCATCCCTTTTGCGTTCTTCCTTTGCAGGCTATTCGGTGATAAACTCCTTTGTCCACCTTTTATCAACGAATTGTGACTTTTTTGCTTTTTTCCCTTCGTTCAGGAATCACTGTATGCCATGTGACTGGGCCATTAACCCTTTACCTACTGAGGCTATAAATGGACGATTGGTTATAATTTCTTATTATAGCAATCAAATTAAGAAATAATGTTCTATGTTTGTGTGCTTTGGTACCCTTTTCCAAGAGTACCTGAATTTCAATTATATTACACCTGATTAACTATTTATACACATTATTTGTAGGTTTTAGCATTTAAAATGAGAAAAAACACAAAAACGAACTTGATTTTTTTTTCATTTTTTTTGTGAAAAATGATTGTTATGTAAAGGAAGTTTGGATTTCACATTTTTAACAGTAAGCTGTAAGTGTTTACAATCAAAATAATTAATTTTGTGTGTCTAGAACTCAGAAACAGCGCAGAAACAGTGCAAAAGTAAACATTTTGCAAGGCGAAAATATGAAAAAAGTAACCAATTTTAAAGTGCAGAACCAAACAATATGAATAACTACAAACAAAGTGCAAAACTATATATAAATATATCAATTATCTGTATTATTAAAATGTGTAATAAATCACTCATTTGATCTCTCATTTTGTGCAAAATTATACAATATGAATAAAACAATAAAGTGTCAAACTATATACAAATATATAACCAAGAATCAAAATTAGATCTAAACTACATCAGTCCATTGTCAGTTTGGTACTGTTTGTAACAGTTTCTGTCTGGCTGAAGACAGAGGCCAGTTTTACAAAGTTTGCACATCCAACAGGTTGACCTCTTGCACACCTTGCAAGAACGCCGCCCCTTTGTGGATCGCTGGCAAGCTGCGTTTCTGCTTGTTGGCACCGGGCAGTGGCTTGTGGCTGATGGAGCCATCACACCCACACAAACACGCACACACACCTTCACAAATGACACTAACACCCTGCCTTTTCCTCAAAAATGATTACATTTATGTTTGCTGTCTGTCTCTGTACTTTTCTGTCACTTTTGCGCTCTTTTTCATACTTTTCCCTCGTTTCAAAAGTCACCGAACACACTTTACCATAATATATGCAACATATAGCATACTGTTGGAAAGCACGGGTTCTTGGCTTGCTGTCAGTGTTGAAAATTTTCAGATTGAGGGCTTACATGAGAACTTACGGTAATGAGAATCAGTCACTAGTGTGAAACGTCCGTGTTTTTCCTCTGTGTTATGACGTCACAGGCTTACGTTTACCGTAATACACCATATATCATTGGAAAGCCCTTGGTGTTAGCTTAACAATGCACTTTGAATCATTCGGATAGGACAAACTATGATGGAGTTACGGTAAAAAAAAATACGCATATGGAAAATATGGCGTGAGCGCCATCGCCGTAGATAAAGGGTTAATTGAGTGACAGTTTACCCAGTGCAAATGATGATACTGTTGTGTGTATGAATGTGGTGGTGTGTGTGGTGGTATGTGGTGTTGTGGTGTGTGTGGTGACATGTGGTGTTGTGGTGTGTGTCAGGGTGGCGTATGGTGTTGTGTGTGTGGTGACGTGGTGTTGTGGTGTGTGTCAGGGTGGCGTATGGTGTTGTGGTGTGTGTCATGGTGGCATGTGGTGTTGTGGTGTGTGTGGTGACGTGTGGTGTTGTGGTGTGTGTCAGGGAGGCGTATGGTGTTATGGTGTGTGTCATGTTGGCATGTGGTGTTGAGGTGTGTCACGTCTGTCACTGGAGTCATGACTGTCCTTGGAGTGAGTGGCTGGACTGAAAGGGTATCTGAAGTAAAAAACAAAACAAAAAAAATAACAGGAGTAAGTCTTGGGGATCAGGAGAGCACAAAAAGGCCATGGGATTGTCGATGAACAGGGGGACAGGTCTTTGGATGAAAGTGATCTGATGCGGTGGAGGTCTGGGTATGCAGTCATTACGTCAGGTTCAGCGTTCTATTGAATCCAAAACGGTGTCTTGTTCCATCTGGTCTGTACTGTCGACATCTCATCTCATCATCTACACTCTAAAAAAGGAACTGTTGTCTCAGCAAGAAAAATTGATGTAACAATTTGGATAGATTTTTTTAAGTTATTCCAACTCAGGTATTTCAACTTTAAACTGAGTTAATGCCACAAGACTTCTTTAGTTAAGTTAAAATAACTTAAAAAAATCTATGCAAATTGTTATATCGCTTTTTCTCGTTGAGGCAGTGGTTCATTTTTTGGAGTGTAGATACAGCTCATGGATCTGGAAAAACCCTTCTGCAGTGTTATGTAAGTCTAGGGCCTCAGAGTCCTCCACTGGATCCAAGATCCGGTCCCACTCTGCATCCGACAGAAAGCCGTCTTCAGAAATGGAGCAATTGTTGTTGAGCAATCAGTTTCCGGCAATGTGGGTTTACCCGGCAGGTAGTCCTGGGACACCGCACCCAGTCCAGGAGTCTACTCACCGCAAATAGCATATCTAGTTTGTATAAATCTGGGGGAAAAAAATCAAATACCCAGTGGTTCTCCTCAACCAATCCCTCGCCTGATCCAAAAGACCATAATGCTTGCCAGGGGTATTACTGCTATGGAAGCAGTTAAAAAGCTGGTTCAAAAAAAATTTATCTTGAGTGCCCCCAGGTCTTTTGTAGGAATGTCAATGGCCGAGATGAACTGGCCGGAGGGCTGACTCCTAACTTCCATAGCGTCTGACCTCTGATGGTGAAGTCCATATATCCTAAAGTATTTCTCTGGGTCACATGCCCAGCCTGGGAGACTGTCCTGGTCAAAAGGACCCTCCAATGCAAATAAGTGTGGGAAGAACTCAAACACTCACACGTATGTATCCAGTAAACCCAAGTCTGATCCAAAAAAAATCACTGTTTTTGTCCAGAGTATAGCAGTAGTGCTAACAGTTAAATAGCAGTCTGAATTTTTCATCAAAGACTGTAAAAGCCACTGAGACAGGGTAGCTGCCTGTGAGGTTCATAATTATTGCCCAGTTGTTTCTGTTAGGTTTTACATAATGTCTGATTGAACCCCAAAATGCAAGCAGCAAGACACAGGAGGTAAGTGCAAAAAACAGATGATTTAATATCCAAATAACAACCAAAAACCCCAAACACTGACAAGAAGTGAGACATGGGAAAAAAGGTCCAAAACACACAAAACAAAGTCTAAACTAAGTCACAAGGAAATGAATCAACAAACACTGAAGCAAAAGTCAAACTCTGAATATTCACAAGAAGCAGGAAGTACTGTGAAACAACTGGCAAATAAATAAGAACAGAGGTGTGGCTTAAAAGCAAAAAGAACTGATAAGTAAATGAAAGACAGGTGTGTGAAAAAGTCAAAGGTCAGAAGACAACAGGAAAGTGGTAAAAAAAACAACAGTTTGGAAGGTGTGTAAGGGATAAAACATAATACTTAAACCTGAAGAAAGATGTCAAAAACCACAGAACCAAAACATAAATGCAAGTACACAAAAGTAAAAACAACCATGGAACTCAAAAGTAAAAAGTGTAACATCAGAGAAAACTCACAAGAACAACAAACATACAAAGAGGCAACTGACAGGGTTTTTCTCTATATTGTCAATATATGTATTATCAAATATTGGTGTCTTCACTTTGATGTGCTCTCTGTGGTCGTATCTTTGATTCTGTTCTCTGTTTTTCATGTGTGCGTGTGTGCATGTGTGAGAGTTCATATGCCATTGTTCCTTTGGATGATTGCTTAGTGTCAAAAGCAATCATATACGCTGAATGGTTCAGGTGAGCAGATGATCTTTGACCATCCGGTGTGCGGATTGTTTTTCTGGAATGTCGGACTGGTTGGCTGGGGTCGTGATTGACTGATCGCAGATGTGTACTTTTGATTGGTGGTTCGGCCTTGGGGAGGAGCATTGTGGCTGGATTCAAGGACTGGATATTGTTGTGGGGGGGTTGGGAGACTGGGGGCTCAAGAGCCGTGGCAGTTTTCGTATCAATGTAGGACCGGACTGTGTCTTTCCATTGTTTTGGGATGGTGTCACCCCTGTGTGCTGTATGTAACGATATTCAGTAGGGGGAGGGGCAGGTGGGCGGGGCCTTTGGGACGGACGACAGTTCTTTCTGAAGGAGCTTCTCATTTGTCCTCTTCTGTACAGGACAAAGAAATTCAGTGTCTCTTGCGTGATCATTCCTGTGTGTGTAACCTTTTCAGGTCTAACTCTGAACAACCCTGACACAATCATATAACAAGGTACAAAAACCAAATACTAAGTCAAGAACAGAAAAGCAACATGGAGCTCAACATAGAATAAAAGTGCTACAGTAGAAAAATTAACATGAAGATGAACACATTAAAGGTGACAATAATAACAATAATCAAAGTACATAAAGAACTGAACACTAACCAAAGACTAAATCAAGAAATACAAGCACATAATCAATGTGGAACCAAACCGAAAACAGAGTGCAAACCAGGAGGCCACAGGGGAAACATAAGTCTGGGAACTCGGAACAAGCGAGACAAAACATAGACAGTGGAGAGATAGACCCGAGACAAAGACAGAGGATGACCCACAAAGAGGACACACCTGGTTGGCAGACCATGACAGGGGTCAGGAGATGGAACACAAGACACAGACATAAATGCACGACAAAGAGGACTCACACACACACACACACACACACACACACACAAAACATCCCCCCCTCCCCAAGGATGGCTCACCTGGCCAAAAGACCCCCCCAAACACAATACGGAGAAAAACACTGCATGACCGGGACCAAAACCACAAACCCAAACAAAGACACCAAGAAAAACCCAAGAACCCAACAAATCCTAAACCTAGGTGGGACCAGGTGGCCGCAATGATGAGATCACTGACAAACAACCCCGCAACACCAAAACGACAATTGTGCAAGAAAACACGGTCAAACATTTGGCCCAGGGGCCAGTAGAAACCAAAGTATAAGTCCAGTGGCCAGTCCTGTGACCAGCTGGAGCCAAAGGCAAAGTCTTGGGATTGACCGTATGGTTGCCCGGGACTCCTCACAATGTCTGGAGGGCGACCATGCAGCCGCCAGCAGTCCAGCACAGTGTAGGGAGGACGGCCGTGCAGCCAGCTGGAGTCGACTGCAGCATCCAGAGGGCAACCATGCAGTCAGCACGAGTCCACCGCAAAGTCAGGAGCATGGCCAGACGGCTGACTGGAGTCACCTCTGCTGAGGGTAGATGATTGGATAACCCACAGAGTTCGACTCCGCACGTGGCCGAGGTGGAACTCTGTGGGCCATCCGATCATCAACCCTCTGCTGAGGAGGATCTCTGTGGGCCATCCAGCTATCCGCCTGTGGCTGAATTGGAAATCTGTGGGCCATCCAGCCATCCACCCAGGGAGAAGGGCCTTAATCAGGGAGGTGACCAAGAACCCGATGATCACGCCAATCAGGCCTGTATGGTAGAATTGCCAGACGGCAGCCACTCCGTAGCAAAGTGTATAGGGCAGCCAAAAGGCACCTGAAGGAGTCTTAGACCATGAGAAACAAAATTCTCTGGTCTCATGACACAAAGATTGAAGTCTTTGGCATGAATGCCTGGCATCATCTGTGGAGGAAACAGGAACCATCCTTGCAGTGAAGCATAGTGGTGGCAGCATCATGCTGTGGGGATGTTTTTCAGTGGCAAGAACTGGGAGACGAGTCAGGATTGTGGGAAAGATGAATGCAGCAATGTACAGAGACACCCTGGATGAAAACCTGGTCCAGAGTGCGCTTGACCTCAGACTGGGGTGTCAGTTCAGTTTTCAGCAGGACAATAACCCTGCACACTGCAAAGACATCAAAGAAGTGGCTTCAGGACAACTCTGTGAATGTCCTTTAGTGACTCAGCCAGAGCCTAGACCTAAATCTGATTGAACATCTCTGAAGAGATCTGAAAATGGTTGTGTACCAACATTCCCCATCCAACCTGATGGAGCTTGAGAGGTGCTGCAAAGAGCAATGGACCAAACTGCCCAAAGATAGGTGCACCAAGCTTGTGGCATCATATTCAAGAAGACATGAGGCTGTAATTTCTTCCAAAGGTGTATCAACAAAATATTAAGCAAAGGGTGTGAATACTTATATGCAGTGGTTGGCACGGTTACGCTAATCCACTAACCACTGATTATCAAAGCTAATGTTTTGTTATCAGATTAGCTTTTCAGATAACTTTGAAAACCATCAGTGGACCAATTAGCGCCCAATAAATTTAGTTCCAATAATTTTTAGACCACTAACATATTTTTGCAGGCATAGTGAATGAAGCTTAATAGTTAAAAACATTTGTGAAATCTGAAAGCAAAGATTATAGTGCCTGCCTCTTACGTTTTGTAGCAGACAGACAGCTGTGAGTGGTACAGCTCTATCCTCTGCAGGCAGAGGAGAGCCGACTACCAGAGAGAAAGAAAGAGGGAGGGAAATAAAATTCACACCATACAGACTCACCGGCATATCACACAAGTCATGCACAAGCAGATGTGTTTTTTCTTATGGTTAAAGTTTTAAACAAACTAATTCTGGAAAAGTTATTGAAATTAATGTCATGTCTGTCGTTTTACAAAGTGAAAATATCAGCTATATGTTTTAGTTTTAAAGTAATGCACTAATTTTGAAGGTTTTAGTGTTTAGACACACATGCCGCAATGCATTATGGGTAAATTGGTTTCCTGACATGAGTGGTTGGTTGGTCGGTATAACACACAACTTACTGAAATGTGTGGTGGGTTTTACAAATAAATCTGTATTTGTAAATATGTAATTTTTTTTCATTTGAAAAAAAGGCAATTTGAAAACTGAAAATTTGGTTTGTTAAGTGGATTCAGCACTTTTAGCGAATGTGTGGTGGCAATTGTATTCACACTGCCATATGGCAGTGTTCATGGCAGTATGAATAGCATTTTCCACCACATATTATTTAGGTATTCTTGTGTTGTTTTCTCTCATTTTCTTGTGCTCTATTGTAGCATTTTCTTCAGTTCCCACATATTTGTATGTGGAGTCTACAGACAAATCCTCAATGTAGCTCCCTTCATCCAGCTCTATGTTTTCTGTTTTTCTCTTTTTTCCTTTTTTGATTGTGCATTTTGAGCATTTATCCAGTCCAAATTCCATACCAATTTCTTTGGAGAACTTATGGGCTGCTTCCACGAGCCGACTGAGTCCCTTTTTTGTGTTGGCATAGATTTTTAAATCATCCATGAACAGCAGAGTTTTTGATTTTTCCTTCCTCTTTCTCTACTTAAGTCATACCGATAAGTCATGCTCCTTCAGGATCTTGTTAAGCGGGTCTATGGTTAAGCAGAATAAAAGTGGCGAGAGGCTGTGGCTGGAATATTCCTCTCGGAACTTGTAAGTTTGGATTATTATTTGTCCCTCTGTGTGGTTTAGGGTGATGGTGGTGTACCACTTGTTCATTTGTGCCCTCAGGAAAGATCTTATTTCCTCAATGATGTTTTAGAGTTCGAAGCACCCCATGATCCAGGAGTGTGGCACGCTTTCAAATGCCTTTTGCAATTAATCCATGCCATGCTGAGGTTTCTCCTCTTTTTTTTTTTTTTTTTTTTTTGCAGTTCTCCATGATAGCTTTGTTTATCAGTAATTTGTCTTTAGCTCCTATTCTTTTTCTGAAACAACCTTTCTGTTCATTTTCCAGGTAGCCACCAGTGTCAAGATGTTCATAAATAGCCAATTCCTTGGCTTGTGTTCCCAGTCGTTAGCCAGTCTGGTGTGTCCTCTTCTCTATTCAGTATTTTTGTGAAAGCCACGGCATAATGGTGGTGCAATGCTGTCAGTCTTTTCAGCCAAAAATTGGGGATTTAATCGATGCCAAGTGCCTTGAATTTTACTGTATTCACTCATTTTCTTTAGAACAGCTAAATGCTTTTCTTCTTGCTTGCCGCTCCTTTTGTTGCTCTGAGTTGTTCATGTGACCAGATGTGTTTCCATATTTAGAGCCTTTGTCATAACTGTCATCATTCTCAGTTCCAGAACTGTCTGAACTCCTGCCACTGGTATCTGATTGTAAATGACTGTTTGGACCTGAGTTGCTTGCTGGTTGTGGTCCTCCATCAGGTTCTGCTGTCAGTGTTCTGTGTACAGATGAGCTGCTGGCAACAGGCTCAGCCTCTGTGCTCTCATCACTTCGGCTTTGATGAAGCTGTGATGACTGATTTTTCATCATCGTTTTCACTCTTCACTGGGATGGCAGTGAAACCAAACTTGGTGAGATCTGCCTCCTCCAGCTGCTGAAACTGCTCTCCCTGCTGACACAGCTTCTCTTCTTTAATGTCTTCCTGGTCAAAACTCAGATTCCATTCCTGGTGTTGAGAGTTTCTTCTTTCATCACCAACAACAGCTGAATGTCTCTTTTGTTCTCTTTTAAATGACACATTTCTTCTTCCTGGTCTGTGATCATTCCTTCATCAGCAGGTGTTAGCTGTAGTTTCAACATGTCCCTCAGCTGCTGGACATCAGACATGTTTGTAGAAAGACCTCCTCTGGATCAGCGAACTTCAGGGTTGAAAACAGCATCCAGCACATTGACTAGTTTCTTCTCTTCTTTAAATCCACTCATTTCTTCTTGCTGCTCTGCGATGTGTTTGTTTTTACCAACACAAATATCTCAGCATTAGCAGCAGTTAGCCGTTGTTTTAACAACCTTCTCAGTTGTTCCATCTTTTCACCCTAACTTGCCTTTTCTTCTTCTTCTGGTTTGCTGTCGATCTTTGTGCTTCTGAAGCTCTTCAAAAAAAATATATTCGAGGATCGCAAAGTGAAGTTTGAGACATGCATTGGGACATGTGTGTCTAAATGCTAAAACCTTCAAAATTAAAAAATTAAAATCAAAACATATAGCTGATATTTTCACTTTATAAAATGACAGATGTGACATTAATTTCAATAACTTGTCCAGAATTAGTTTGTTTAAAATTTTAATCATAAGTCAAAAGTGTCTGCCTGTACATGATTTGTGTGATATGCCGGCGAGTCAGTATGGTGTGAAGAGAAATTATACGAGGTCTGTTAGAAAAGTATCCGACCTTATTATTTTTTTTCAAAAACTATATGGATTTGAATCACGTGTGATTACATCAGACATGCTTGAACCCTCGTGGGCATGCGAGAGTTTTTTCACGCCTGTCGGTTACGTCATTCGCCTGTGGGCAGTCTTTGAATGAGGAGTGGCCCACCCTCTCGTTGTTTTTTTCATTGTTTAGGAATGGCTCAGAGACTGCTGCTTTGTTTGATCAAAGTTTATTCAAAAACTGTAAGGCACAACTGAGTGGACACCATTCGATAAATTCAGCTGGTTTTCGGTAAAAATTTTAACAGCTGATGAGAGATTTTGGTCTGTAAGTGTCGCTTTAAGGACGGCCCATGGCGCCTGACGGCGATCTGCGCTCCGAGGCGGCGTCATATCGCTGTTTCAAGCTGAAAACCTCCACATTTCAGGCTCTGTTCACGCAGGTTGATGTCAGAGAACAGAGAAGTTTCAGAAGAGGTCGGCATGAGGAGTTTATTCCACTGTTAAAGGAGATTTTGTAATGAAAGAATGTGCGGGCAGATTCGCATTTCTCGAATAGTGTCCACTCGGATATCCCTCACAGGTCCTGAAAAAGTTTTGATAAAGCAATGCGCGCCATCTCCAGCAGCATCTCAGACAAAGGATTTCAGCCGAGAGAGCTGGACCAGTGCTCACTCAAAGCCTGCCCACAGGCGAATGACGTCACTGACGCGTGAAAAAACTCATGCATGCACACGAGGGTTCAAGCATGTCTGGTGAAATCGCACGTGATTCAAATCCATATAGTTTTTTTTTTTATTATAAAACTGCCGGTTAGTTTTCTAATACACCTTGTATTTTTTTTCCCCTCCCTCTTCCTTTAGCTCTTCTCTTTCCGTTCTTTATGGTCGCCAGTTCTCTTTTGCTTAAAGAAGGCTGATCTGAGAAGCGCTGGGTCGTTGTTGTGTCAGTAGCTGCTAGTGTACTGAAGTCAATACTGAAAGTTATCAGTTTAGCTTTTATCTGTAACTTCCGCTAATTTTTTTTTTAGGGGTTTACCGGTTTGGTTTTATAAACGTTAACTTTTCAGTTAGCGGATTAACTGTTATCGAAGCTAACTTTATGGTTAGCTGTGCCACCACTGCTTATTTGTGATACCATAGTTTTTCATTTTAATAAATTTGCAAAAAACTTTTTTCATGTTGTCATGATGGGGTGCTGTGAGTAGAATTTTGAGGGGAAAAAATGGATTCACTTCATTTTGGAATAAGGCTGTAACATAACAAAATGTGGAAAAAGTGAAGTGCTATGAATACTTTCTGGATACACTGTATTTCATGTAAGTGTTTCCTCTGTCCTTTCAAATCTCTCTGTTCAGAAATCCAAGCAGTTGGTTTGAAGAAGGGAATGTTTTTCAACCCTGACCCCTACCTGAAGCTGTCAATCCAGCCAGGAAAGCACAGCATCTTTCCCTCACTACCACACCATGGGCAAGAAAAACGGTCCGTAGTAGTCTGCAACACAGTTAACCCACAATGGAGCACAGAGGTACACACACACACACACACACACACACACACACACACACACACACACACACACACACACACACACACACAGACATACAGTAGTGTTCAGAATAATAGTAGTGTTCAGAATAATAGTAGTGCTATGTGACTAAAAAGATTAATCCAGGTTTTGAGTATACTATTTCTTATTGTTACATGGGAAACAAGGTACCAGTAGATTCAGTAGATTCTCACAAATCCACCAAGACCAAGCATTCATAATATGCACACTCTTAAGGCTATGAAATTGGGCTATTAGTAAAAAAAAAGTAGAAAAGGGGGTGTTCACAATAATAGTAGTGTGGCATTCAGTCAGTGAGTTCGTCAATGTTGTGGAACAAACAGGTGAATCAGGTGTCCCCTATTTAAGGATGAAGCCAGCACCTGTTGAACATGCTTTTGAAAGCTTGAGGAAAATGGGATGTTCAAGACATGGTTCAGAAGAACAGCATAGTTTGATTAAAAAGTTGATTGGAGAGGGGAAAACTTATACGCAGGTGCAAAAAATTATAGGCTGTTCATCTACAATGATCTCCAATGCTTTAAAATGGACAGAAAAAGCAGAGACGCGTGGAAGAAAATGGAAAACAACCATCAAAAAGGATAGAAGAATAACCAGAATGGCAAAGGCTCACCCATTGATCAGCTCCAGGATGATCAAAGACAGTCTGGAGTTACCTGTAAGTGCTGTGACAGTTAGAAGATGCCTGTGTGTGAAGCTAATTTATTTGCAAGAATTCCCCGCAAAGTCCCTCTGTTAAATAAAAGACGTGCAGAAGAGGTTACAATTTGCCAAAGAACACATCAACTGGCCTAAAGAGAAATGGAGGAATATTTTGTGGACTGATGAGAGTAAAATTGTTCTTTTTGGGTCCAAGGGCCGCAGACAGTTTGTGAGACGACCCCCAAACTCTGAATTCAAGCCACAGTTCACAGTGAAGACAGTGAAGCATGGTGATGCAAGCATCATGATATGGGCATGTTTCTCCTACTTTGGTGTTGGGCCTATATATCGCATACCAGGTATCATGGATCAGTTTGGATATGTCAAAATACTTGAAGAGGTTATGTTGCCTTATGCTGAAGAGGACATGCCCTTGAAATGGGTGTTTCAACAAGACAGTGTCCCCAAGCACACTAGTAAATGTGCAAAATCTTGGTTCCAAACCAAATCAATTTTATTTATATAGCTCCAAATCACAACAACGGTTGCCTCAAGGCGCTTTATATTGCAAGGCAAAAGCCATACAATAATCACAGAAAAACCCCAATGGTCAAAACGACCCCCTATGAGCAAGCACTTGGCGACAGTGGGAAGGAAAAACTCCCTTTTAACAGGAAGAAACCTCCAGCAGAACCAGGCTCAGGGAGGGGCAGTCTTCTGCTGGGACTGGTTGGGGCTGAGGGGAGAGAATCAGGAAAAAGACATGCTGTGGAGGGGAGCAGAGATCAATCACTAATGATTAAATGCAGAGTGGTGCATACAGAGCAAAAAGAGAAAGAAACACTCAGTACATCATGGGAACCAACAAAAAATTAATGCCTCGCAGATGTGAAGAAATCATGAAAAACTGTGGTTATACAATTAAATACTGGTTTAGTGATTCACAGGATTTGCTAAAAAAGCAGTTTGAACATAACTGTTGTGTGGGCCGCTGAAGAGGAGGTACTGCTGGCCCACCACCACAAGATGGCGCCCTGCTTGAAGTGCGGGCTTCAAGCACGAGAGGGCGTCAGAGCGACCAGGAGGGACAGCTGTCACTCATCATCCGTACCATCACCACCACCATAAAGGCCGGACTGCAACTCCACCTCCCCGCCGAGAAATCAGCTACCATTCAGGTAATTTCTCTGCTGAACCTTATACGAGCATTAGTCTGATCTCTTTTGCAGCCGTTTTCCTGGGACGGATTCCTTCTCTGCTGAGTTGGCGTTTGGTGTGGACTGCGACGGCTTCACCTCCCACCCCACCCAGATAAGTGGTTGTCTCAGGAGCTGCACGAGTGTGTGATTCGGAGGTGGAGGTTCTCCCTCCTAACTAAACACTGACTGTGGGATTACTGAGTGTGCGAACTCACACTCATCAGTACTGTCTCTGTTCTCTGCCAGCAGTACCGGGTCTGACTGCTGAAGACAGTGGCCACCTGGGGCGCAGGGCTTGGCGGCTCCGGTGTTCTTCAGCTCCGTTGGTGGTGGAAGCTGTGTGGGATCCGGCTCTTCTCTCGCCAGACGTCTTCTATCGTCGAGCCTGCTCACACGTCACCTTGTGTATAATTGACATTCCACCATATTGTTATTGTCTGTACTTTGTTGTGCGATTCACAACATTAAATTGTTACTTTTTGGCTTATCCATTGTCCGTTCATTAACGCCCCCTGTTGTGGGTCCCTGTCACGACACTTTCACAACAATAACAGTTTTGAGTTTGTAGCATCAACAGCAGATGCTACTATTATTGTGAACACCCCCTTTTCTACTTTTTTTTTTACTAATAGCCCAATTTCATAGTCTTAAGAGAGTGCATATCATGAATGCTTGGTCTTGTTGGATTTGTGGGAATCTACTGAATCTACTGGTACCTTGTTTCCCATGTAACAATAGAAAATATACTCAAAACCTGGATTAATCTTTTTAGTCACATAGCACTACTATTATTCTGAACATTACCGTACATTGAGCTGTGCTACGTAGTTAATTTTCAGCAACATTAAATAAAAGTGTCTACAGTAGTGGGCACCAAACTTTTCTAAGGTGAGTTCACTCACACATCAGACAACAGAGCAGATAGGTCAGTGGGATATTGTTTGGATTCACAGGCACCTGCCTATATGAAATAAAACCCCATACAGAAGATGAAATGCTGACAATTAACTATATACGAGATCTGTTAGAAAAGTATCCGACCTTTTTATTTTTTTCAAAAACCATATGGATTTGAATCATGTGTGATTGCATCAGCCAAGCTTGAACATTCGTGCGCATGCCCCCGCTCACACAAGACCGCCCGCAGCTGCTGAGAGCGCGCCGCGCTCCGAGCGCCGATCGACAGGCTGAATCACCCAGATCATTTCCAACGTGCCAGAACATGTCCTGTGAGGCTTCATCATGGCGTTGCTTTGTGCAATGCGGCACCGCTGCGACGCACAGAATTCCTCCGCTCCTCTTTCCATCACAAAAACTCCTGTAACAATGGAATGTGCCGTTCATTATTCAAACTGGACGCTGTGTTTTATCCGGGACGTCCTCTGACTAGCACAGGAATTGCGGAAGACATGGACATCAGCACTTTTTCGGCACATTGAGACAGACGTGCGGAGGAATTCCGCGCATCGCGGTGGAGCTGCATGGCGCAAAGCAACGCCGTGATGAAGCCTCACAGGACATGTTCTGGCATGTCCAGGCTCATCCACAATTTCTCGGTTAGTCACATGACTGAAAACCCACCGACAGCCGTCTGAAAGCCATCTCAAAGCCTTCCTGTGAGACCAACACGGAGGTGGTTTTGTGCCGCATCCGTCCGCTTTTCTTTCCATGAAAAAAACTCCTGTAACAGTGGAACGTGCCGAAAAAGTACTGATGTCCACGTCTCCTGCCATTTTTGTGTAAATCAGACGGCGTCCCGGATCAACAAAGCCTTCACGTTGGAAATGATCTGGTTGTTTCAGCGGGGTTTGAGCCTGTCGATCGGCGCTCGGAGCGCGGCGCGCTCTCAGCAGCTGCGGGCGGTCTTTAAATCGGCTGGAGCACTCCTTAATCTGTGTAATCCCCATAAAATCGTCCCTCAAAGCCATTTGAATTTTCCAAATGGTTACCACCTGGAGGTCTCTCACAGTTTCTGGAAAAAATTGATGCAGCAAAGCTTCAAATCATTCAGACATTTATTCGCAATAAAAATCCAACGAGAGGGGTGCACCACTGCTCACACAAAGCCTGCTCACAGGCGAATGATGCAACCGACAGGCGTGAAAAAACTCACGCATGCGCACGAAGGTTCAAGCTTGGCTGATGCAATCACACGTGATTCAAATCCATATGGTTTTTGAAAAAAATAAAAAGGTCGGATACTTTTCTAACAGACCTCGTATTTACTGTCAAAGTATCAATCAATCAATCAATTTTTTTATATAGCGCCAAATCACAACAAACAGTTGCCCCAAGGCGCTTTATATTGTAAGGCAAGGCCATACAATAATTATGTAAAACCCCAACGGTCAAAACGACCCCCTGTGAGCAAGCACTATAGTGAGCAATATCACAGTAGTTGATTATGAACAATGTAATGCAGTGCAATGTTTTGAACCAGTTGTTGCAAAAATCATCTTTGCAATCAACATGCCAATTTTACCCAAATATGAAACAGATTCAACACACAAAAATGGAAGCTTCAAGCCTTAAATATAAAAGTAGGTAGCAAAAGCAAAAGAGGAAGAAGAAAAAATAAAGTACTCCGTGGACGTGCAGAAAGTTATGTCCTCATCAGTGTCACCGTGACACTGACAGTCTGGTCTCAGTATATCATGACCTGTTTGATTTAGGAGAGTCACCGACAGTCTCTGTCACATCACCCTCAATAGTGGAGCAGATAACTATAACAGTTGTTCATTTCTGGAAACAAGCACCAAAACTGGCACACATAAACCTTAGACATTAATCTTTTGTAAAAGCACATTAGCCACCTAAATTTTCAATAGGCAGCCAGGTAGGGGTCAATTGAAGAATTACACGGGTCAAAATTTAAAAATGCTCCAATCATGTTGAAAACTGTACCACATTATTTGTCTGATCATGAAGATTCCAAAAGGGTATAGTTTGGACTATCTATGACTGAATATTATGGAGTTATGGGCAGTGGTGGTCCTAGAGTGATTTACTCCCCGGGCGAAACCCCCTGCGTGCCCCCCCCCCCCCCCCCCCCCCCGCGCACACTAACATGGCCACCACCTCCACCCCACCACCCATGAAAACACTAACTTCGTCCAGAACACCCACAATCCCACAAATGAACTCACAACAGCTATTTTCAAGAACAAATTTCTGGTTTTAATGACTACTGCAATAACAAACACAAAGAAATTGGCACAGTCTAATGTGTCGTCATCCATGGACTTATCTGCAATGATCATCTCAGAAGTTTGCAGGAGGGCTTTATAATTGTTTGCCACAGTGCTCACTATCCGTGATGTGAAATTCCATCGAGTAGGAGCATTTCTGGGCAACCTTGAGCAGCCTGCAGACTCAAGAAACGACATCCTCTTTGTGGATTTTGAGAAAAATGTGGCAAACCCAGAGAGTGATGCAAAAAATATTCTGCACTCAGATAAGCATTTAGCCCCCTGAGACAGAACCAGATTCAGTCTGTGTGCATAGCAATGCACAAACATTGCACTGGGGGCTGTTGCTTTAACTTTGGCCTGCAAACCATTGAGAGCTGAAGCCATAACAGCAGCCACGGCTTCTTCATAAGGAAGACTATCAAATGGCCTCACCAAAATCCGGTCCACAACATTCAAATTGTCTGCCATCATGTGCAGCTTGCTACCTAGCTAGCTCGCTAGCTGGGACTGGCGCGAGGCTAGTGTGAAGTTTGTCCGCCTGTGAGTGCTTTGTGACGGTGGAGGAGCTCAGCAGCACCCGCTGCTCGGTAGGGACAGAAACTGCGATAGAAGTCAGAAAGAGTGATAGAAGTCAGTCTCCAAACACAAGCAGCTACAAAAAAACCCCACCAGAAATAGAAGCTCGATTTGTCGCTAGTCGTTTTTAACAAAGAAAATGCTGCTAAGAGGATTAGGAAAGTCTCCGGTTCAACTCAGAACAGAATGAAAATGCTCCCACGGATGTTTACACCAAACGATCGCTGATTCGCTCATTTCGCTGTCAATCAAAAAGGGATTCAGCCTCAGACAGATCATCCAATCATCATGCAGAAGCTGAGCGTCCGAGGCCAGCCCACTGCCCCATAGACCCCCAGACACGCTGAGTGTCCGATGGCGGGACCCCCCCCCCCCCCCCCCCGTCAGGACAACCTCCCCACCCGATTTTTTTTTTTTTTTTTTGGACAGGTTTTTTTTTTTCTTTGACCTTTTTTTCTCTTTTTTTTTTTTTCCCGCACGGTCGTGCCGCCCGCCCCCCCCCCGCGATGCCGCCCCTGGCGGCTGCCCGGTCGGCTCGCCTCCAGGACCGCCCCTGGTTATGGGGTAAAAACTGCAAGAATGCTGACAAAGGTCAATTTCAGTTTGTACAGGGGTCAAAAGTTAAAGTTGCTCCAATTTTGTTAAAAAGTTGTGCAAATTATTGGTTGCGTTGATAGGATTAACAAATTGAATAGTTTTGACTGTGTTGAATGCTTGGTCTGTAAGGTAAAGGTCAAACAATGTGGTCGTCCATTGGATTCTATGGCATGTGACATATAGGTAACATGACAACTAAGCCGCGTAACATGACAACTAAGCATGATACATGGTGCAAACTTTTCCTTTTTAAAACCTTATTAAATCAACCAATAATTTGTATCATGTTTTGCAATAATTGTAGCAGCTTTAATTTCTGAACCTGTACAAATTGAAATTGACCTTTGTCGCCATTCTTGCTGTTTTATCTCATAACTCCATAACATTCAGTCATAGATAGTCCAAACTATACCTTTTTGGAATAGTTATGATCAGACACATAATGTGGTATAGCTTTCAATATGATTGGAACATTTTTTTAATTTTGACCCCTGTGCAATTCTTCATTGACCCCTATTTGGCCCTCGATTGAAAATTCAAATGGCTAATGTTATTTGTCTCAAATATATACCAAAAAGTATATATTGGTGCCTGTAACCAGATTTGAACAATTCCTCTGCAAATGTTCTGTTATCTGCTGCACTACAAGAATACAGTTGTGGACTTTGTGGGGAAAAAGTTGCAGTCACATGTATGACTTGTGTGAAAAACACTCATGCACACATATGCATTCTGGTGGCAAAACTGTTGTGTTGCTAATAGGGCTGGGTATTGATTGAAATTTCAAGAATCGATTTGACTCAGATTCTTAAGAATTCAGAATCAATTATTTCGATTCGATTTAATTTTATTTGAAACAATCTCGATTTGGGTTATTGTTATTAAAATTATTTTTTGAACTGATACCTGATTGTCTAGTTATAATATTAATAACTATAATAATCTATTTATATACAGTGGGGCCAAAAAGTATTTCGTCGGCCCCTGATTGTGCAAGTTCTCCTACTTAGAAAGATGAGAGAGGTCTGTAATTTTCACACATCAATTATGAAAGAGGTACACTTCAATTATGACAGACAAAATGAGAAAAAAAATCCAGAAAATCACATTGTAGGATTTTTAAAGAATTTATTTGTAAATTA
Source organism: Thalassophryne amazonica (assembly GCF_902500255.1). Classification (NCBI taxonomy): domain Eukaryota; kingdom Metazoa; phylum Chordata; class Actinopteri; order Batrachoidiformes; family Batrachoididae; genus Thalassophryne; species Thalassophryne amazonica. Next base: position 101,152,453 of record NC_047103.1, read on the forward strand.
TGGTGGAAAATAAGTATTTGGTCACCCACCAAATTTCTGGCTCTCACAGACCTGTAACTTCTTTAAGAAGCTCTTCTGTCCTCCACCTGTAACCTGTATTAATGGCATCTGTTGGAACTCGTTATCTGTATTAAAAGACACTTGTCCACAGCCTCAAACAGTCAGACTCCAAACTCAACCATGGCCAAGACCAAAGAGCTGTCGAAGGACACCAGAAGGAAAACTGTAGCTGTACTCCAGGCTGGGAAGAGTGAATCTACAATAGTCAAGTTGGTGTGAATAAATCAACTGTGGGAGCAATTGTAAGAAAATGGAAGACATACAAGACCACTCATAATCTTCCTCAATCTGAGCTCCATGCAAGATCTCATCATGCAAAATGATCTTGAGAGCGGTGAATCCCAGAACTACACAGAGGGACCTGATGAATGACCTGCAGAGAGCTGGGAACAAAGTAACAAAGGCGTGTCCCCCTGCTTAAGCCAGTACGTGTCCAGGCTGTCTGAAGTTTGCCAGAGAGCACATGGATGATCCAGAAGAGGATTGGGAGAATATCATGTGGTCAGATGAAACCATAATAGAACTTTTTGGTAAAAACTCAACTCATCGTGTTTGGAGGAAGAAGAATGCTGAGTTGCATCCCAAGAACACTATACCTACTGTGAAGCATGGGGGTGGAAACATCATGCTTTGGGGCTGTTTTTCTGCTAAAGGGGACAGGATGACTGATCCGTGTTAAGGGAAGAATGAACGTGGCCATGTATCGTGAGATTTTAAGGCAAAACCTCCTTCCATCAGTGAGAGTGAGCTACTCAAGATGGCGGCGTCAGGTACGGCAGGGGCAGCTGCAGCCGTCTTCATTCATATACTGCTCATGAGTAATTTTGTCTACTCCGACCCCTGTCGAAAACTGATTGATTATTACTCTCACGGAAAAATATTGCCATCTTTCAACATGCAAATGACAATCCAAGCAAACAAACATTTCGGATTCGGCAAGTTCACCCTGGCTACCACTTTCATCTTTCCTCATCTCTACGGCCAGTTCTCAACACAGACCAAAACTGCTCTAAAACCACAACAAACCATCGGACTTATCATTGCCATCTGCCTCCTGTTATCCGGGGACATCCACCAGTGTCCCGGTCCGCTCTGCCGCCCAGCAGAGGACAGCCATGCCAACACCACCGCTAACAGGAGCAACAACAATAACCTACAGGTATTCTCACTTTGTTCATCCTACTCAGCATTGCATCAACCTCACCTCCATTCCTCTGTCCTTCCTATGAGTGCTGCTCTGGTGTCCAGGACGGGTGAGGCGATCGGCGAGATGAAGCCACTGGGGTCTGGGAGCGACACCTCTACCTGGGGCAGACCATGCACGCTAGCCCTGCTGCACTCACACGCCGGGCCTGCACATCCCGCCCAGACGGCTCTGCTGAACGCCAAGGAAAGGAGGCTCCACCACCATCATCCTCAATCCGGCTACAAATCGCCCACATCTAAGAGACATGAGGAATATTCCACTGGCCAGCCCGCACCATGACCTCTTCACCGACTGCATCTCCGCGGCACACATTCAACGCGTCATTGGCAACGACGTCATCAGAACACGACCAGCACGATGACAAATAAAGGGAAACAGGGAAAACGTGGAGTGGATTTCCGCCTGCTCCGAACTTTGCCAAGATGCAAGAACATCTCCAAGATAAGAATAACACTCTTCAATTCCCAGTCACTCACAAATAAAACCAGCCTAATATTTTAACATATTCTCGACAAACAACTACATATTGTTATGGATTAGACGCAGATTGAGGAGCGGTCCAGTATCTGACTGAACCCAGCATGAAATAATCAGAAGCAGTTCCAAAAAGAAAACACCTTTATTTTTCTCCCTTTGTGTTATACATGAAATACTAAATAATTATAGTTCTGGTGAGGTGAAAAGGCGGCGCGCTCTCTCAGCGTCTCAACAGTCGGAGTCCGAACGTTCAGGACTCAGGAGTTCCGCCAACACCCCCCCCAGGTGACTTTCCCAGACTGTACTCTGCGAAGGAGGAACAGAGATGAGATTATTCAACACTTATTACTACGAAATATTGTTTAGAGGCAAACTTATCAGCTACCCGTTTAGGTGTGGTTTCAAACTTAGTTCAAAAGAGGCTGCTGCTCACAGCTAGTGGAGGATCATTAATCCGCACGCCACTGCCATGAGGAGCACGCCAAACAATTTCCACCAATAATTACTTATAGCTGCGTATAAACGCCAATTTACATTCACGGATAAACTTTTCAGAATATTCACTTCTGTCGTGTGCTGACACGTTTGCCTCTCACCGTCGTCCTCCTTCACAGGCGCGATGTCAGACTCTGAAACGGCCCTCAGTGTCCCCACACGGTCGTCACAAGGTCGTATTCTCTGGCCATCTTATCCAACTCACTGCTGGTTTAAATGTAGTTCTTCATCACTACATTGGTACCAGCTGGAAGTTCTCAGATCTGCACGTGAACATCACAGGTGTCGTGGATTGTCCTGATAGAGAGCCACACGAGAATGCAACAGGTGCAGCCAGTCATCGTAACAGAGGAGAGAGACTCTTCTGCAGCACATTTTCCTCAGAGAACAGCCCCAAATCACCTGGGAAGGAAAATAAACACAAAACAACCCAACCTTGTCCAGTGAAACCCCCCCCAACACACAACAGTACCCCCCGTCAACGGGAAGCCTCCCGGCGACCGCACAAGCCAGACCCAAAAACCACCCCACACATCAAAGGCCAAAGCAGAAGGAGGGCAGAGATCACAGCAGGCAGCAAAGCCGGGAGATGTGGCAGAAAGGCTGGCCGGCATCAAAACAAAAAAAAAACATCCCGAAACAACCCCAAACACAAAAACAAAACACAAAAAAAAGGCCCCTAGCATCCCCCCCAGAGAGTACCACAAACATACCTCAGGGAAGCACACCGGGGTAAACACAAAAGAAAAACACAATACCCAACCCAACACCCCCCCCAGAGGACCGTCCCATCAAACCCTGGGGAGGAACAAAAAACACACAAACCCAAAAACCCCAACAAAAACCCCCCAACACACTAGAACACAGGTCAAAGGAAAAGACAAACAACGCCCTCCCCTAACATGTGGAGCCCGACTTCCCCCAGGGGACCTCATCGTCAACCCCAGGAGCAACGACCACGGCAGGAGCCATCCAGGAATCCCCAGGCATACACGGGAGCCTTAACGTCCCCCAGAGGACCGTCCCATCAAACCCCAGGAGACACCCCCACAACCCAGGAATCCCACCCCAGCCCAACACGGCCGGTCGGCCCCACAGTCAACCTCCCCCCCAGAGGACCGTCCCATCAAACCCCGGGGGGAAACGGGAGGAAACAAAAACCCCAAACCCCCAGGGATTTCCAAAAACCACCCCAGGAGCAAACAAAAACTACAGAAAGCCCCATTGACCTCCCCAGCACCCCGAAAAACCCTCTAGGTCCATCGGGAAAAACGTCATGGCAATCGGCACAGGACCACTAAGCCGGAGAAGCCAATACGAAAAATACAACCCAGCTCCACCCCCAAGGGCAGGGGAAAACTGGCAAGACAGCCTGTGTTGACCCCCCGACTATACTCCAGCCTACCGGGAGGGGTGGGCAGCGGAAAAGGCGTACGGCACTGATCGGCCCCACCGCTCCGACTGGAGTATATCCCCACTGCCCGACACCTCAGCAATGCCAATGGCGAATGGTCAGAGGCACGCTGAGGCTGGAGAGGAACCGGGAAACAACTAAATCTAAGAAAAGAACCCTGGACCCCCCCCCCCAGGTGCAGAAGTCCTCATGGGAATGCCCAGCAACCAACCTGCACCACCTCACAACACCAAAGACGAACGGCCAGAAGTGTGTGAGGCTGGGGTTAGGGGACAGGGAAATAAAAAACAACAAAATAAAATGACCCATTCTGCCAACAAAAATTAAATAACTATAAACAATAAAAAAACAAAAACACACGCTTACCTGAGTCCAAACGAACTCCGACCAGCCAGCCTGTTCACCCCACCAGAACTACCTCAAGTGCTATACACAAAACCTGGTTTACAAAAACTCCCATTTATATCCCACAAAAATGTCCATAAAACACCTGGAGCCATGTTATGATGCTGTCTCCTGACGCTCGTTTGACCGGGGCAATATGGCTGTTCTGACCCTTTCAAGTTGCATTGGCTCGTCCACTAGAGGAGCTAGAGGTCCCGTTGGAGGAGTCTCAGAGGAACGAAGAAGAGGCGGTCCGGACTTATGTCGGGGAAAACCCCGAGACAAAACACCCCGCTCGGACGCTCGCCCTCTCTCTCGTCCACGCTCCTTAATCCGATCGTCTAGACGAATAACCAAGGATATTAACTCATCTAAATCCTTCGGTTCGTCACGGATGGCTAGCTCATCTTTCAGGGAGTCATTCAACCCGTCTACAAACACCCCCCTCAAAGCAGCAGCGTTCCAACCAGACTGAGCGGAAAAGATTCGAAAATCCACAGAATAATCAGCTGCGCTTCGTCGCCCCTGTCGGAGGTTCAGCAATCGCTGAACCACGGCATTTGTTTTCATCTCCAGGTGCTTCTGGACTTTCTCCTGAAATGGAACTGCTTCTGCCGTTGGGTCCATATTGGTTTGGCCGGAGAATTCTGTTATGGATTAGACGCGGATTGAGGAGCAGTCCAGTATCTGACTGAACCCAGCATGAAATAATCAGAAGCAGTTCCAAAAAGAAAACACCTTTATTTTTCTCCCTTTGTGCTATACATGAAATACTAAATAATTATAGTTGTGGTGAGGTGAAAAGGCGGCGCGCTCTCTCAGCGTCTCAACAGTCGGAGTCCGAACATTCAGGACTCAGGAGTTCCGCCAACACCCCCCCCCAGGTGACTTTCCCAGACTGTACTCTGCGAAGGAGGAACAGAGATGAGATTATTCAACACTTATTACTACGAAATATTGTTTAGAGGCAAACTTATCAGCTACACGTATAGGTGTGGTTTCAAACTTAGTTCAAAAGAGGCTGCTGCTCACAGCTAGTGGAGGATCATTAATCCGCACGCCACTGCCGTGAGGAGCACACCAAGCAATTTCCACCAATAATTACTTATAGCTGCGTATCAATCAATCAATCAATCAATTTTTTTATATAGCGCCAAATCACAACAAACAGTTGCCCCAAGGCGCTTTATATTGTAAGGCAAGGCCATACAATAATTATGTAAAACCCCAACGGTCAAAACGACCCCCTGTAAGCAAGCACTTGGCTACAGTGGGAAGGAAAAACTCCCTTTTAACAGGAAGAAACCTCCAGCAGAACCAGGCTCAGGGAGGGGCAGTCTTCTGCTGGGACTGGTTGGGGCTGAGGGAGAGAACCAGGAAAAAGACATGCTGTGGAGGGGAGCAGAGATCGATCACTAATGATTAAATGCAGAGTGGTGCATACAGAGCAAAAAGAGAAAGAAACAGTGCATCATGGGAACCCCCCAGCAGTCTACGTCTATAGCAGCATAACTAAGGGATGGTTCAGGGTCACCTGATCCAGCCCTAACTATAAGCTTTAGCAAAAAGGAAAGTTTTAAGCCTAATCTTAAAAGTAGAGAGGGTGTCTGTCTCCCTGATCTGAATTGGGAGCTGGTTCCACAGGAGAGGAGCCTGAAAGCTGAAGGCTCTGCCTCCCATTCTACTCTTACAAACCCTAGGAACTACAAGTAAGCCTGCAGTCTGAGAGCGAAGCGCTCTATTGGGGTGATATGGTACTACGAGGTCCCTAAGATAAGATGGGACCTGATTATTCAAAACCTTATAAGTAAGAAGAAGAATTTTAAATTCTATTCTAGAATTAACAGGAAGCCAATGAAGAGAGGCCAATATGGGTGAGATATGCTCTCTCCTTCTAGTCCCCGTCAGTACTCTAGCTGCAGCATTTTGAATTAACTGAAGGCTTTTTAGGGAACTTTTAGGACAACCTGATAATAATGAATTACAATAGTCCAGCCTAGAGGAAATAAATGCATGAATTAGTTTTTCAGCATCACTCTGAGACAAGACCTTTCTGATTTTAAAGATATTGCGTAAATGCAAACGCCAATTTACATTCACGGATAAACTTTTCAGAATATTCACCTCTGTCGTGTGCTGACAACGTTTGCGCCTCACCCTCATCCTCCTTCACAGGCGCGATGTCAGACTCTGAAAAGGCCCTCAGCATCCCCACACGGTCGTCACAAGGTCGTATTCTCCGGCCATCTTATCCAACTCACTGCTGGTTTAAATGTAGTTCTTCATCACTACATTGGTACCAGCTGGAAGTTCTCAGATCTGCACGTGAACATCACAGGTGTCGTGGATTGTCCTGATAGAGAGCCGCACGAGAATGCAACAGGTGCAGCCAATCATCGTAACAGAGGAGAGAGACTCTTCTGCAGCACATTTTCCTCAGAGAACAGCCCCAAATCACCTGGGAAGGAAAATAACACAAAACAACCCAACCTTGTCCAGCCAACCCCCCCCCCCCCCCCCCCCAACACACAACACATATGATGTGCCTTACAGAAACCTGGCACAAATCAGACTCATATCTGGCACTAAATGAAGCATGTCCCCCAGGATACACATACCTGGAAAGGGCCAGGTCCACAGGCCGGGGTGGGGGTCTTGCTGTCATTTACCATAAAGATCTTATTATAACACCTCTCCCACTGCCAGAGCTCATCACATTTGAGTGCTTGTTATTCAAATGTAGATCACAAAAAGAAACAACAAAAATTCTCCTCATCTACCGCCCCCCAAAACCACACCCTGGATTCACTGCTGAACTTCAAGACCTACTAACATCACTCTGTGCAACCTCCAATAGTACACTTATACTGGGAGATTTCAACGTTCATGTCGACTCCCCCACAAACCGCCCAGCTGCAGAGCTCCTAGATCTCCTGGACTGCCTTCACCTCACTCAGTATATAACAGTTCCCACACACACAAAAGGCCACACTCTTGATTTGGTCATAACAGACAATGCTCCCATTAAAAACATAAAGCTGTACGACCTGGGCGTGTCTGACCATAAGGCCGTCTCCCTGGAACTGCCATTAGCAGAAACATACCTCCAAACAAAACGTCAAATCCGGTTCAGAAACTTAAAAGCAATTGACACCATTCTCTTCAACCAGGACATACAGAAAATTTCACAAGTCACACAGTTCACACAAAAAACAAAAACACACGCTTACCTGAGTCCAAACGAACTCCGACCAGCCAGCCTGTTCACCCCACCAGAACTACCTCAAGTGCTATACACAAAACCTGGTTTACAAAAACTCCCATTTATATCCCACAAAAATGTCCATAAAACACCTGGAGCCATGTTATGATGCTGTCTCCTGACGCTCGTTTGACCGGGGCAATATGGCTGTTCTGACCCTTTCAAGTTGCATTGGCTCGTCCACTAGAGGAGCTAGAGGTCCCGTCGGAGGAGTCTCAGAGGAACGAAGAAGAGGCGGTCCGGACTTATGTCGGGGAAAACCCCGAGACAAAACACCCCGCTCGGACGCTCGCCCTCTCTCTCGTCCACGCTCCTTAATCCGATCGTCTAGACGAATAACCAAGGATATTAACTCATCTAAATCCTTCGGTTCGTCACGGATGGCTAGCTCATCTTTCAGGGAGTCATTCAACCCGTCTACAAACACCCCCCTCAAAGCAGCAGCGTTCCAACCAGACTGAGCGGAAAAGATTCGAAAATCCACAGAATAATCAGCTGCGCTTCGTCGCCCCTGTCGGAGGTTCAGCAATCGCTGAACCACGGCATTTGTTTTAATCTCCAGGTGCTTCTGGACTTTCTCCTGAAATGGAACTGCTTCTGCCGTTGGGTCCATATTGGTTTGGCCGGAGAATTCTGTTATGGATTAGACGCGGATTGAGGAGCAGTCCAGTATCTGACTGAACCCAGCATGAAATAATCAGAAGCAGTTCCAAAAAGAAAACACCTTTATTTTTCTCCCTTTGTGCTATACATGAAATACTAAATAATTATAGTTCTGGTGAGGTGAAAAGGCGGCGCGCTCTCTCAGCGTCTCAACAGTCGGAGTCCGAACATTCAGGACTCAGGAGTTCCGCCAACACCCCCCCCCAGGTGACTTTCCCAGACTGTACTCTGCGAAGGAGGAACAGAGATGAGATTATTCAACACTTATTACTACGAAATATTGTTTAGAGGCAAACTTATCAGCTACACGTATAGGTGTGGTTTCAAACTTAGTTCAAAAGAGGCTGCTGCTCACAGCTAGTGGAGGATCATTAATCCGCACGCCACTGCCGTGAGGAGCACACCAAGCAATTTCCACCAATAATTACTTATAGCTGCGTATCAATCAATCAATCAATCAATTTTTTTATATAGCGCCAAATCACAACAAACAGTTGCCCCAAGGTGCTTTATATTGTAAGGCAAGGCCATACAATAATTATGTAAAACCCCAACGGTCAAAACGACCCCCTGTAAGCAAGCACTTGGCTACAGTGGGAAGGAAAGCTGAAGGCTCTGCCTCCCATTCTACTCTTACAAACCCTAGGAACTACAAGTAAGCCTGCAGTCTGAGAGCGAAGCGCTCTATTGGGGTGATATGGTACTACGAGGTCCCTAAGATAAGATGGGACCTGATTATTCAAAACCTTATAAGTAAGAAGAAGAATTTTAAATTCTATTCTAGAATTAACAGGAAGCCAATGAAGAGAGGCCAATATGGGTGAGATATGCTCTCTCCTTCTAGTCCCCGTCAGTACTCTAGCTGCAGCATTTTGAATTAACTGAAGGCTTTTTAGGGAACTTTTAGGACAACCTGATAATAATGAATTACAATAGTCCAGCCTAGAGGAAATAAATGCATGAATTAGTTTTTCAGCATCACTCTGAGACAAGACCTTTCTGATTTTAAAGATATTGCGTAAATGCAAACGCCAATTTACATTCACGGATAAACTTTTCAGAATATTCACCTCTGTCGTGTGCTGACAACGTTTGCGCCTCACCCTCATCCTCCTTCACAGGCGCGATGTCAGACTCTGAAAAGGCCCTCAGCATCCCCACACGGTCGTCACAAGGTCGTATTCTCCGGCCATCTTATCCAACTCACTGCTGGTTTAAATGTAGTTCTTCATCACTACATTGGTACCAGCTGGAAGTTCTCAGATCTGCACGTGAACATCACAGGTGTCGTGGATTGTCCTGATAGAGAGCCGCACGAGAATGCAACAGGTGCAGCCAATCATCGTAACAGAGGAGAGAGACTCTTCTGCAGCACATTTTCCTCAGAGAACAGCCCCAAATCACCTGGGAAGGAAAAAAACACAAAACAACCCAACCTTGTCCAGCCAACCCCCCCCCCCCCCCCCCAACACACAACACATATGATGTGCCTTACAGAAACCTGGCACAAATCAGACTCATATCTGGCACTAAATGAAGCATGTCCCCCAGGATACACATACCTGGAAAGGGCCAGGTCCACAGGCCGGGGTGGGGGTCTTGCTGTCATTTACCATAAAGATCTTATTATAACACCTCTCCCACTGCCAGAGCTCATCACATTTGAGTGCTTGTTATTCAAATGTAGATCACAAAAAGAAACAACAAAAATTCTCCTCATCTACCGCCCCCCAAAACCACACCCTGGATTCACTGCTGAACTTCAAGACCTACTAACATCACTCTGTGCAACCTCCAATAGTACACTTATACTGGGAGATTTCAACGTTCATGTCGACTCCCCCACAAACCGCCCAGCTGCAGAGCTCCTAGATCTCCTGGACTGCCTTCACCTCACTCAGTATATAACAGTTCCCACACACACAAAAGGCCACACTCTTGATTTGGTCATAACAGACAATGCTCCCATTAAAAACATAAAGCTGTACGACCTGGGCGTGTCTGACCATAAGGCCGTCTCCCTGGAACTGCCATTAGCAGAAACATACCTCCAAACAAAACGTCAAATCCGGTTCAGAAACTTAAAAGCAATTGACACCATTCTCTTCAACCAGGACATACAGAAAATTTCACAAGTCACACAGTTCACACAAAAAACAAAAACACACGCTTACCTGAGTCCAAACGAACTCCGACCAGCCAGCCTGTTCACCCCACCAGAACTACCTCAAGTGCTATACACAAAACCTGGTTTACAAAAACTCCCATTTATATCCCACAAAAATGTCCATAAAACACCTGGAGCCATGTTATGATGCTGTCTCCTGACGCTCGTTTGACCGGGGCAATATGGCTGTTCTGACCCTTTCAAGTTGCATTGGCTCGTCCACTAGAGGAGCTAGAGGTCCCGTCGGAGGAGTCTCAGAGGAACGAAGAAGAGGCGGTCCGGACTTATGTCGGGGAAAACCCCGAGACAAAACACCCCGCTCGGACGCTCGCCCTCTCTCTCGTCCACGCTCCTTAATCCGATCGTCTAGACGAATAACCAAGGATATTAACTCATCTAAATCCTTCGGTTCGTCACGGATGGCTAGCTCATCTTTCAGGGAGTCATTCAACCCGTCTACAAACACCCCCCTCAAAGCAGCAGCGTTCCAACCAGACTGAGCGGAAAAGATTCGAAAATCCACAGAATAATCAGCTGCGCTTCGTCGCCCCTGTCGGAGGTTCAGCAATCGCTGAACCACGGCATTTGTTTTAATCTCCAGGTGCTTCTGGACTTTCTCCTGAAATGGAACTGCTTCTGCCGTTGGGTCCATATTGGTTTGGCCGGAGAATTCTGTTATGGATTAGACGCGGATTGAGGAGCAGTCCAGTATCTGACTGAACCCAGCATGAAATAATCAGAAGCAGTTCCAAAAAGAAAACACCTTTATTTTTCTCCCTTTGTGCTATACATGAAATACTAAATAATTATAGTTCTGGTGAGGTGAAAAGGCGGCGCGCTCTCTCAGCGTCTCAACAGTCGGAGTCCGAACATTCAGGACTCAGGAGTTCCGCCAACACCCCCCCCCAGGTGACTTTCCCAGACTGTACTCTGCGAAGGAGGAACAGAGATGAGATTATTCAACACTTATTACTACGAAATATTGTTTAGAGGCAAACTTATCAGCTACACGTATAGGTGTGGTTTCAAACTTAGTTCAAAAGAGGCTGCTGCTCACAGCTAGTGGAGGATCATTAATCCGCACGCCACTGCCGTGAGGAGCACACCAAGCAATTTCCACCAATAATTACTTATAGCTGCGTATCAATCAATCAATCAATCAATTTTTTTATATAGCGCCAAATCACAACAAACAGTTGCCCCAAGGTGCTTTATATTGTAAGGCAAGGCCATACAATAATTATGTAAAACCCCAACGGTCAAAACGACCCCCTGTAAGCAAGCACTTGGCTACAGTGGGAAGGAAAGCTGAAGGCTCTGCCTCCCATTCTACTCTTACAAACCCTAGGAACTACAAGTAAGCCTGCAGTCTGAGAGCGAAGCGCTCTATTGGGGTGATATGGTACTACGAGGTCCCTAAGATAAGATGGGACCTGATTATTCAAAACCTTATAAGTAAGAAGAAGAATTTTAAATTCTATTCTAGAATTAACAGGAAGCCAATGAAGAGAGGCCAATATGGGTGAGATATGCTCTCTCCTTCTAGTCCCCGTCAGTACTCTAGCTGCAGCATTTTGAATTAACTGAAGGCTTTTTAGGGAACTTTTAGGACAACCTGATAATAATGAATTACAATAGTCCAGCCTAGAGGAAATAAATGCATGAATTAGTTTTTCAGCATCACTCTGAGACAAGACCTTTCTGATTTTAAAGATATTGCGTAAATGCAAACGCCAATTTACATTCACGGATAAACTTTTCAGAATATTCACCTCTGTCGTGTGCTGACAACGTTTGCGCCTCACCCTCATCCTCCTTCACAGGCGCGATGTCAGACTCTGAAAAGGCCCTCAGCATCCCCACACGGTCGTCACAAGGTCGTATTCTCCGGCCATCTTATCCAACTCACTGCTGGTTTAAATGTAGTTCTTCATCACTACATTGGTACCAGCTGGAAGTTCTCAGATCTGCACGTGAACATCACAGGTGTCGTGGATTGTCCTGATAGAGAGCCGCACGAGAATGCAACAGGTGCAGCCAATCATCGTAACAGAGGAGAGAGACTCTTCTGCAGCACATTTTCCTCAGAGAACAGCCCCAAATCACCTGGGAAGGAAAATAACACAAAACAACCCAACCTTGTCCAGCCAACCCCCCCCCCCCCCCCCCCCCCAACACACAACACATATGATGTGCCTTACAGAAACCTGGCACAAATCAGACTCATATCTGGCACTAAATGAAGCATGTCCCCCAGGATACACATACCTGGAAAGGGCCAGGTCCACAGGCCGGGGTGGGGGTCTTGCTGTCATTTACCATAAAGATCTTATTATAACACCTCTCCCACTGCCAGAGCTCATCACATTTGAGTGCTTGTTATTCAAATGTAGATCACAAAAAGAAACAACAAAAATTCTCCTCATCTACCGCCCCCCAAAACCACACCCTGGATTCACTGCTGAACTTCAAGACCTACTAACATCACTCTGTGCAACCTCCAATAGTACACTTATACTGGGAGATTTCAACGTTCATGTCGACTCCCCCACAAACCGCCCAGCTGCAGAGCTCCTAGATCTCCTGGACTGCCTTCACCTCACTCAGTATATAACAGTTCCCACACACACAAAAGGCCACACTCTTGATTTGGTCATAACAGACAATGCTCCCATTAAAAACATAAAGCTGTACGACCTGGGCGTGTCTGACCATAAGGCCGTCTCCCTGGAACTGCCATTAGCAGAAACATACCTCCAAACAAAACGTCAAATCCGGTTCAGAAACTTAAAAGCAATTGACACCATTCTCTTCAACCAGGACATACAGAAAATTTCACAAGTCACACAGTTCACATCAGTTAATGAATCCATACAGCACTACAACTCTAGTCTTCACAACATCCTCGAGTTACATGCACCAATCAAAACAAGAACAGTAACTTTTTCCAGGTCAGCTGCTTGGTACACAACAGAGCTCCGAAAAATGAAAACTGCTGGTCGCGCCCTGGAGCGCAGATACGTCTCCAGTGGCTTACACGTACACAAACAGGCTTACCGTGAACACCAGAAACAATACTCTAGAGCACTCGCCACAGCCAGGTCCCAATACTTCTCTCACAAAATTTCAAACTGTATGGGTACAAAACAGTTATTTTCATCAATCAACTCTCTCCTCAAACCTCCCACACACTCCGACACCGATACCAGCACAGATCAGTGTAACAGGTTTTTGGACTTTTTCACAACAAAGGTAGCCACAATTCGGTCTCATCTCCCTGCTACAACACCATCTCACTTCAAACTCAGTACCTCCAACCCACTCCACACTTTTTCAGATTTCATGGACACCAATCTGACAGAGGTAGAGAGGATCATAAAATGCATGAAAACATCTACTTGTTCATTGGATCCTCTCCCTACACCAGTACTAAAGTCAAACATTACAGCTATTAGTCCTCTAATCAAAGAAATTATTAACCAGTCACTCAAATCCGGTCAGGTTCCTCCAGCTCTCAAATCAGCCATTATTCGCCCTCATCTCAAAAACCCTCACTCGACCCGAAAATCCTGGCTCATTACCGCCCTGTCTCAAACCTGCCTTTCCTTTCCAAAGTCCTGGAAAAAGTCGTATCAGTCCAACTCCATGATCCACCCATAACCTATATGAAATATTTCAGTCTGGTTTCTGCTCAGCACATAGCACAGAAACAGCCCTGGTCTGCATCATGAACGACCTTCTCATGACTGCGGACCAGGGCTCACCATCTCTCCTCCTCCTACTGGATCTATCAGCTGCCTTTAGCACCATTGACCATACCATCCTACTCCACCGCCTCAACACTGAAATAGGACTCACTGGCACAACTCTCAACTGGTTTCGCTCATATCTCACGAACAGGACAGAATGTGTTACACTCGGACAATCCAAATCCAAAACCCATACTGTCAGCTGTGGAGTGCCACAAGGGTCCGTCCTTGGTCCAACCCTTTTTACCATCTACATGCTCCCCCTTGGTCAAATCATCCATAAACACAAGATTTCATTTCATTGCTATGCAGACGACACACAGTTATACATCAAAATGGACTCCACACTCCCCTCAGCTCTGCCGTCTGCCTTTCAGGCTTGCCTGGAGGAGATGGAAGCATGGATGACTGATAACTTTCTTAAACTAAACACTGACAAAACTCAAGCCATCCTCATCGGTACCCCACATCAAACCCAGTCCTCCTCCCTCACCAGTATTCCCATTCTCTGCCACAACATTCCCCTGTCCACCTCTGTCACCAACCTTGGAGTCAGATTTGACCCACATCTCACCTTTGACACCCACATCCGCCACCTATGCAAAGTCTCCTTCCATCACCTCAAAAACATAGCCAAGCTTCGCCCCTCCCTTTCCCAACCAGATGCTGAGAGGTTGGTCCATGCTTTTGTCTCCTCCAGGTTTGACTATTGCAATGCCCTCCTCGTCAGGACCCCTGGTAAAAACCTGCAAAAGCTGCAGCACATCCAGAACTGTGCTGCCCAGGTCCTGACGAGGAGGCGCAAGTTTGACCACATCACCCCTGTCCTCAGATCCCTCCACTGGCTGCCCATCAAATACAGAATAGAGTACAAACTCTGCCTCCTGACTTATCAGTGCATGCACGGAACCGCCCCTGCCTACCTCAGTGAACTCCTCACCCCATACACCACCTCAAGATCTCTCCGCTCCACCACCTCCTCACACTGCCTTCACCAACCCAGGACCAGACTCTCCACCATGGGAGACAGGGCCTTCCAGGCAGTGGCCCCTCGGCTCTGGAACTCCCTCCCAGAGACCCTGAGGGCCCCACAAAGTGTGGAGGCCTTTAAAAAAAGCCTAAAGACATTGTTATTTCAAAAGGCCTTTTAGATATCTTATCGTTTGAAATGGTTTTTGAAATCTGTTTTAATTCTGTTTTTAAATCCTTGCTGTAGCACTTTGAGATTTCTTTGAAATGTAAGGTGCAATACAAATAAAATGTATTATTATTATTATTATTATTATAGAGCATTGAAGATGCAATGTGGCTGGGTCTTCCAGTATGACAATGATCCCAAACACACTGCTCGGGCAACGAAAAAGTGGCTCCGTAAAAAGTATTCCAAGGTCCTGGAGTGGCTAAGCCAGTCTCCAGACCTCAACCCCATAGAAAATTTGTTGAGGGAGCAGAAATTAGATGGAGCAGAAATTAAAAAATCACCTTAAAGAAAAAATTAAACATTTAACAAACAAATATGCAGCAGACGCAAGTGATCAAACTCTGTCTGAATTAAATAAGGCAAAATTCCAGCGTGACAATATTATATCTAAAAAAAACAGAGTTCCTCATTCAATGACTTAGATATAACAATTTCGAACATAATAATAAATCAGGTAAATTTCTGGGAAATCAACTACAACGCAATAAGGAAAAATCAAGGATAACATCTATCCGGGATCAAGCTGGAAACTACACACAGTCACCACAGGAATTTAATCAGATATTTAAGAACTATTATAGTTGACAGGTGAGTTAGGTTGGAGACAAATGCAAGGCTCAATGTCACAGCTCTGTGTGCAAAAAGAATAGGCAAGCAATGGTCGGTACATTGATAGCCAGTCCAAAAAACACAGCAGCAGTACAAAGATCATCAGGCGAGGCGTGGTTGGAAAAAACAGGCAGGAGGTCGAGAACACACTGAAGCAGGCCGATCTAGAAAACACAAGAACAAGAGCTGGAATGATGGCACAAGGTGCAACAAGCTGGCAAACAATCAACACAACCTGTGAGCATATAAAGCCCCAGGTGGCAATCAACAGATTACAGACAGGTGTGCATGGTGAGACCCAGAAGTGGGGCATGGCCGGAGAGAGAGAGAGAAATCTACAGACAGACCCCAACACCAAAATCCCACAAGCACAGAAAAAATAATACAAAAGCAAGATGAGAATAAAAACAAACCAAAAAACCCCGCAACAGACCAGATAAACCGTCAGGCCCTGACAGTACTACCCCCACCGCCACAGCCGACCCCCGACGGCCCAGGAAAGGCAGGGTGAGCAACATGAAAGTCCCGGATGAGCCCAGGGTCCAAAACAAACCGGGAGGGGACCCACGACCGCTCCTCTGGGCTATAACCCTCCCAATGAACCAGATACTGGATGCCGCGCCCACAACGGTGGGAAGCCAAGAGCCAACGCACAGCAAAAACAGGACCACAATCCACGTACCGGGCGGAGGCGGGGGAACGGCAGGAGGGCACAAAGGACTAGACCGGACTGGCTTGACCTGACTAATGTGAAACGTGGGGTGGACTCACACGGATCGGGGAAGGCGGAGCCGGACGGAAACTGGATTGATAATCTTAGAAACCGGAAAGAGACCAACGAACCGGGGAGTCAGTTTCCTAGGAGTCCCCCGAAGGGATAAGTTACGCATGGATAGCCAGACCGTCTGCCCAAGGGCGTATGGCGGCGTGGCTGACCTCCTACGATCCGTGGCAGTCTTATAAACAGCGGATGAGCATCACAGCGCACGTTTAGCCCGCTCCCAGGTTCGTGGGCAACGGAGGATGAGACTGAGGGCAGAGGGTACAGATGAGTTATTGCTAACCGCGGGAAAAATTGAAGGCTGGTGACCAAAAACATGGAAAGGGGAGTAACCGGAGGACGCCGAAGGCAAATTATTGTGGGTGAATTCTATCCAGGGGATTTGCGAGGACCATGATGCTGGATGTTGGGAAGCGAGGATACAGAGACCTTTTTCTAATTCCTACTTGAAACGTTCTGTCTGTCCATTGGCCTGTGTATGGTAGCCCGAGGTTAGACTCGACGTGACCCCGAGGAGATGGCAGAACTCCCTCCAAAAATGGGACACAAACTGCGGACCACAGTCAGATACAACATCCTGTGGCAACCCATGTAACTTAAAGATATGAGATAGCCTGACCTTCGCCGTCTCCTTAGCAGACGGGAAGTGTGGCAAAGGGACAAAATGAACCATTTTGGACAAACCATCGACAACAGTTAGAATCACGGTGTTACCCTTATAAGATGGGAGGCCAGTAACAAAATCTATGGTGATATGCGACCATGGTCTATTAGGAACAGGAAGTGATAACAAGGCGCCCGCAGGTGGACGGTTAGTTGACTTTTGTGTAGCACATACATGACAGGCATTTACGTATTCCGCAACGTCCGTGGTTAGCCCCGACCACCAAAATCGCTGTTGTATCACCGATATAGTCTTTTTGATTCCCGGATGGCAGAAAAAGCAGCTGTCGTGACACCATCTTATAACATCCCCCCCTGAGTATCTTGCGGACATAAAGGCGGTCTGGTGGACAACCAGAGGGAATAGGTTCCTCGCCTAAAGCTGACTTAACCTTCGACTTAATGTCCCATGTAAGCGCGGACACGAAGCAGGATGTAGGTAGTATGGTGCCCTGATCAGTGGGCGTGTCACCCGGATCCCCCTTCCGGGGATATCAGGTATAAAGTATCAGGTTTCCCATTCTTTGAGCCTGGTCGATAGGACAATAAAAAATTGAAACGATTGAAAAAAATTACCCACCTAGCACTGGCGGGAATTAAGGGGCTTGGCCGAACGCAAGTACTCAAGATTCTTATGGTTGGTATAGACCAGGGGTGGCCAAGTTCGGTCCTCGAGAGCCACATTCCTGACATTCTTAGTTGTCTCCCTGCTCCAACACACCTGAATCCAATGAAAGACTCGTCAGCAGACTTTTAATGAGCCTTTCATTGGATTCATGAATGTGCCAGTGCCACCACTCCTCTAAGGCCACTTTTACCACCAATAGTTTGCAGTTGCCGATGCCATAATTCTGCTCAGCAGGAGACAGTTTTACTTGTTTGAGAGCTTTTGTGAATGCCGGGAGAGAAGCGCAAGCGGGTGATTGACGTCCCCACTCGGCAGTAGCCCAGGCAGCTGCTCGGCCAGACAGATGAGTAATGATGTAAGCTATCTTTGATCTGTCTGTTGGGAACATGGAAGCCATGAGTTCAAAGTGCAACTTGCACAGGGTGATGAAGGGTCTAACATCTCAGAATCACCTGAAAAGCATTCTGGATGGGATAACTGGTTGCAGATGACTGGTGCTGTTGCAGATGCCAGCGATACAGCTGGCAGCCCCGGTGATATGCTTGGATTGCCGGTGGCTGCGTCCGACATAGCCTGACGATTGAGCCGGGACAGTAGCTGACTCATCTGATTGCTGACAGATGCCATGAAAGTCTCTTGGCGGGTGACGAGTTCGCTAAAGCCAGAGGTTAGCGTATCAAGCTTTTCCTCCTGCTGTGCGAGCTGTTGACTGTGGTGCCGTACTGCCAGGTGAAATGGTGCTGAGATTTTGGAGCCTCTGTTACCTCATTTTGAGAAGAATAAAAGTTTTTGTTTATCACTTACCTTTTGTGTCTCAGCTACACTGCATTTTGAGGTCCAACTCAGTTCCTGGGGTTTAATACCATAACAATAACATTAAGCGAAAGCTTGACACATACCAGGACTAAACCCAGTCTCCCATTGCCAGTTTTTGCCTTACGAATTCCAAAAACAAGGTCATAGATCGTCCATAACATTAGTTATAGACAATGTTATACAGTAGATGATTATATACCAGGTTGCTTCTGATTACAAGTGACACTGAATGCACCCCATAACACAAGAGCAACTGGACATGCTCAGACTGGTAGTGTGTCCAATCTATGTGCTAATGTCTGGATATAACAACACATTAATATTAATACAAAGTTAAAATGTATCTGGTAGCATCTGAAAAAAAAAAAATATCTTCTGCTGAAGAGTGCACCATGCCTTTAATGGGATTATAGATCTACGTACATTATTTTTCCTGCAGAAGAGAGGTCATTTAACATTCAGTCTATGAACAGACACACACACACACACACACATATGCACACAGACTGACCGCCCAACTGTGCTGAGATGCATTGTATTGGTTACATTGGCTGAGCTGTACTGGCTGCTCTATCAGTGAAATCACATTGTGAAATCGCTCCAAAAAAAAAAAATCTTGGATACTTCTTGTTGTGGTTTTTTTTTAAATGCACCTTTTACTGTATATGTTGCACCTTTTTGCATTTTGTTCCATCGTGGTGCTGAAAAAACACAATTTCAGTGTTC
This sequence comes from Thalassophryne amazonica, assembly GCF_902500255.1. Classification (NCBI taxonomy): domain Eukaryota; kingdom Metazoa; phylum Chordata; class Actinopteri; order Batrachoidiformes; family Batrachoididae; genus Thalassophryne; species Thalassophryne amazonica. Next base: position 101,171,755 of record NC_047103.1, read on the forward strand.
TGAATGTCATGTGCATATGGTAGAGTTGAAAAATAAATTTTAACATTGTACATTTTTCAAAGTAAAATTTACACCTTTGCTTTGAGACGAGGCCTTCAGAGAATATCTTTGGGTCCCAGATGTGTATTGTGTCGTGTCCAAATTTGCCTTTTTCAGATTTCCACAAAAACAATAATATCAGTGCTACAAAACTGATATTATGCTCTACTACAGTGTGTACATAAGTATCATAGAGTATATAATCCTAATCCAATGACTGAGTTTGAAGATATGCTGTTTGTTTATGTGTCCAGAGATTTACCTTTGTTTCTCTGCCTACTGATGTCCTGGAAATCGAGGTGAAGGACAAGTTTGCCAAGAGTCGTCCAATTATCAAGCGCTTCCTGGGCAAGCTCTCTGTCCCTGTCCAGAGGCTGTTGGAAAAACATGCAATTGGGTAAGATGAATATGCAAACTTCTCTTAACCACTTAACCACAATATACTTAACCACTGCTAAGAATAATGAAATATTTATGATGCCCATCCCAATGGTTGACTTCTTTGGTCTGAAGCCAGGCTCTTCTCCTTGCTGATTGACAAGTAGCTGTAATTGTATCCTATTAAGAATAGTCCTTGCACTGGCACTGAGAGCAGTGTAATACCCCTGTAGTTCTTATAATCCGTGCATTCACCCTTTCCTTTTCAGATTGGGACAACAATTCCTTTCTTCTGGTTTGTACGTATGATGCCCTTTTCACAAATTAAAATGAAGATTCTTTGCAGTGCCAGGAGAACAACATCTCTCCCCTGCCCTCAGTTTTTTTTTTTTTTTCAGAACGTTTGTGAGCTCACCAATATTTGGTGGTTCACAGTTGCCTGAAGAATCAGCCACATGAACCTTGGCACTGGAGATGTCTAACATCCCAGTAGAAGGATCAGCTATATACAGTACAACTGCTCAGGGTACACATTAAATTTTGCAGAGTAAAATATACTCTGCCAGTATAACATTTGGTCCCACTCCAAATAGAGTTAAATACACTCTATTAGAGAGTGAAATCAGCTCTTCCATCTTGTCAAATCACATTGTTCAACTCCAATAAGAGTCATTCACAGCGTGATAAAGTGGATTTTACCCTGTGATAGAACTGATTTTGCACTGTGATAGAGTATATTTAACTCTATTTGGACTGGGACCAAATGTTAATCTGGCAGAGTATATTTTGCTCTACAAAATTTACTGTGTAGCTTGTCCAGTGGCACAGTACAGCAGAGGCATCTGCCAAGACTAAACTGTCTTCTGCCATAAATGCAATGGGATGAGGTTTAGGTTTAGATTTAGGTTTGGAGGAACAGAGTGCTCTAATTCTTCTGTAAGCAGGCCGAGGGTCACAAGACCACAGATGCATTAGACCACAGAAGGTGTGTGACTTGATCAGATTCCTTTGTCAGATGCTTTCATCTCCAGTCTCAGGCATCACAGCCCACTTTCTCAGCTTCCTGTATGGCCTAGAAATTGATCAAGTTGTGTAGTACGACTTTTCTGCATGATATTTAGAGTGCCCTCAGATGCGAAACAGCTCCTCCTATGGGCTTGAGTGACTGCAATACAATTCTCAGCAAGTATCAAGGTATGGTTGCATAAAAACTCTTACTATCCATTCAGATCACCAGTTGGATCCCTTTCTGCAAACCTTCAAGCCAGACTGTCTGCAAATCCTTTTGAAACAGTCTAATTTCATTTTAAACTATCCATTATTTATACAGGTCTTATTCTCAACTCTCATTCTCATTCTGTTTCAGTCAGACATACAATATAACAAACAACAAATAGTTACAGACAGGGATATAATATGCAGTATTATCTCGGCTTTCAGTGCTTACCAGTCCAGTAAGTATCAGTGAAATTGTGGAGAGATAGACATGTCCAAACTTGTCCTCTGACACGCCGAAACGGATGTGTTCCTTTGTCTCGCTTCCAAAGCGAATCAGTCGTGACGCGCGAAGCCTCTGCGCGGCTTTCCATGACAAAATCTCTTGTTAAAAGTGAAATCTGCCGGAAAATGGCTGATGTCCAGCTCTTGTGATAACCAGAGAAAGAGCACACGACGGTCTCGTATCCACAGAGCCATCAACTCAGAAATGGTCCGGTGGCTTGTGCCGTGTCGTCACAGCTCGGAGCGTGGCGCGCTGAGCGTCCTTAAAGGGGTCCTTAGAGCTGTACTAACAGACCTTATTCTCTGTGAAGCCCGTAAAATTTTCACCAAAAGCCAGATAAATTTTTCGAATAGTTTCCAGGTGCCAGTCTCTAACAGCTTCTGAAAAAATTCTGATGGAAAAAACCCCCAAATCATTCCGCCATTTCCAGACAATGAAAATCCGACGACGGGGCGGGACCACTCCTTCCACAAGGCGTGCTCACAGGCGAATGACGTCACCGACAGGTGTGGAAAAACTCACGCATGCGCACAAGGGTTCAAGCTTGTCTGATGTGAAAACATATGAATCAAATCCATATAGTTTAAAAAAAAATAAAAAGGTACGATACTTTATGGACAGACCTCGTAAATGATTAAAAACAGGAACAAGTGTTGTGGGTTTATCCTGTCAGTTATGTCTGTTGGTGATCTGGCTCCGTGGTTCGTCTCTATGCCTTATGGGTGTGTGCAGGTTTGTACTCCGTTGTTGTCACTCCCCCGTGTCCATGTGATCTGTCTGCTCTCTGTGTGGTTGTGACGTTCCCCCGGTCTCAAGTTCACGCCCCCTCATGTCCTTTTGCTCCTATAGTGTCATTATGTGTTTGGTTTATCCTGTTTTGTAATCGGTCTCCTTTTTTGAGTTCCAAGTGTCTTATTTATGTGTGTACTTGGATTTAGTTTTTGATTATTGCAGTTCGTGTTGCTGGTTATGTTTTGATTGCCTTCCCGTTTCTTTTGAGCCTTATGTCAGTTTTACCACAGCAGCCCTGTTGGTACCCGTGGTTGCATTGAAATCTCCAATGACCAATAAAGTGCCACTTCTGGGACAGTCATTGATCAGTTTGCTTAACCACATTGATCAGATTGCTTAACCACTTAAGCGTTGGGCTTGAGTCCAGAGGATCCTTGGTTGAAATCCCAGCCTGACCAGAAAATCACTCACGGCCCTTGGGCAAGGTCCCCTAATTGCACTCGGTGTGTAGTGAGTGCCTTGTATGGCAGCACCCTGACATCGGGGTGAATGTGAGGCATTATTGTAAAGCGTTTTGAGCGTCTGATGCAGATGGAAAGCGCTATATAAATGCCGTCCATTTACCATTTATCAGTGAATGAAGCTATTAAGGACAGACCTTCTTCACTGAGATAACGCTCACAACAGTAAGACCAAAGACACAGGCATACAGGCATGGGCAATAGTGTGCCATGAAAGGCCAAGACACTGCAAGTTTTCTTTCCTACCGATCACCTCAGCAGGTGATTTTGTTGATGATCAGGTGTTTATGTTCAGGGGAGAAGCTTATCAGTAAACCCACCTGCTGAGGTCATTTGTTGCAAGGAAAACCTGGACTGTCTATTTGAACTGTTTTGCAAGTGAAAAAAAATATGCATTCTCTGTAATTTCCTCTGACAGGACATGGTTGGATCAAAAATCACACCATGATATTTAGCTTTTCCACTATGATGGATCAGACACTTACCTATTGACAATGTTAACTGATTATAGTGTTATCTGTGATATCTACAGTATGTCAAGAAGCTGCAGTGATCTTCATGTCAGTTTCTTCACAGTTCAAAGGAAAAAACAATAATGACATCCTGTTTTGAGTAGCAGCCAAACAAGGCAGCTGCAGGGACAGGCATATGATGCTGATGGATGCAAAGTTATGTCCACCCAAACAAAGTGCTACTGCAGTTCTCTGAATTAAAAAATCAATCAGTCAATCAATCAATTTTATTTATATAGCGCCAAATCACAACAAACAGTTGCCCCAAGGCGCTTTATATTGTAAGGCAAGGCCATACAATAATTACGTAAACCCCCAATGGTCAAAACGACCCCCTGTGAGCAAGCACTTGGTGACAGTGGGAAGGAAAAACTCCCTTTTAACAGGAAGAAACCTCCAGCAGAACCAGGCTCAGGGAGGGGCAGTCTTCTGCTGGGACTGGTTGGGGCTGAGGGAGAGAACCAGGAAAAAGACATGCTGTGGAGGGGAGCAGAGATCGATCACTAATGATTAAATGCAGAGTGGTGCATACAGAGCAAAAAGAGAAAGAAACACTCAGTGCATCATGGGAACCCCCCAGCAGTCTACGTCTATAGCAGCATAACTAAGGGATGGTTCAGGGTCACCCGATCCAGCCCTAACTATAAGCTTTAGCAAAAAGGAAAGTTTTAAGCCTAATCTTAAAAGTAGAGAGGGTGTCTGTCTCCCTGATCCGAATTGGGAGCTGGTTCCACAGGAGAGGAGCCTGAAAGCTGAAGGCTCTGCCTCCCATTCTACTCTTACAAACCCTTACAAAACAAACAACAACCACTGATGTCCTGGGAAACAGCTCAAAATTCATATGCCATATACTTTATGCTTGTCACAGTGCTTGTGCCATTTGCTGAGAGAGGGTGCTCAGTGTCACATGACAATATGATTTTTGGTAAAATAAATATATAAATAAATAAATAAAAATCCTGATGTGTACACAAGGAATATACTTCCTTCAAATCTTTCCCTGACCAACATATTTAATGCGTGCTGTGGTAATTATCAGTCCTTTTTCTCCATTTCCCATCACACTCCCTCTGTAATGACTTTCTCTGCAGGGATCGGGTCGTGAGTTACTCACTGGGTCGCAAACTGCCAACAGATCATGTCTGCGGCCAGCTGCAGTTCCGTTTTGAGTTGACCTCCTCTATTCACCCAGGTAAACTTACATCACAGCAGGTAGCAGCAGCAACACACACATTTGATCCATTTTACATTCTCCAGCAAACAGTTAAAGAACCGTTGACATGGCAGGCTCTTTTTAAAAGCACTTGCTAGACCACCAACTACCAGGGAATATTACAGAAATGTACTCTCCTGCTTTTACATAAGGCAGTCAATAATTACATGTCATGTTTGAGCTTTACTGTATTTTCCACTAAACTCTGCATCAGAGTATCAAACCCTGGTGCCACCGAATATAAACAATGAATAATGAGCCATGTAGCATGTTTTTTTTTGGGGGGGGGGGGGGGTATGAGTCCAGTTATTCAACAATTGTGGGAGAATAGTGACCCTTAGAGGCAGAATATTTGGCTAACAAGGCTCATCTCTGAGCATGGCACTAATTTCAAGAAGTTCAAAATTTAGCAAAAACTTTAGCAAAAGTTTGTCTACGAGGTACTACGAGGATGTCAGAGGCATGTTAGTGGTGAGGACGAGGCTGTTAGAAGCCCATTATCCGAGTACCTGGTGGCTATGAAGACAGGACAGATTATTTTAGACAGGCTATTTTGGCGCCGCACTCTTGTGCACTTCGTCATGGCAATTCCTCCTGCTTTGTGCACTGGACACTGTATATAAAATAATTATTTTGTAGCGGATTAATTACTTTCTGTCAGATTTTGGACACTGAAAACACCTCTAATCGCTTCAAGAATCACAGAGAACTGTTTCAGCTCCCACTTTTCTTTCTCTCTTTTCCCACTCTCTCTCACATGCTGCATGAGGTGGAGAACGTATTTGGAACAGCTTAGTTATTTGTGATGTTCATATTGTAATGGCTTGGTAAAACAGTTGAATGTTCATTCCTTCTTTATAAGCAGGTGTAAAATTATGTTTATGATAGATTTAACATCTTGTTATAATGGATCAGATGAGGTGCACTGTGTGCGCGCTGATGCAATGACTGGCACTCAAGACGAGCATTTACGCAAAACGTGAGCATGCAAAAGAGCAATTTTGCAGACAATAACAGATGAGCACAAAGTGAAAAGTTGGCTCACCGGTATCAAAATGACTGTAAGCCACGGAAGAAATAAAGCCAGTGAGAAGAAGCGCAGAGGCGACTGTCCAGGAACCCATGTGTTTTGTGTGGTGTTTTTTTTTGGGGGGGGGGTGATCCACACAGGTGCGGGTGTATATAATTAAAGCAGGCCCGGCGCCACAAAAAAATATTAAGGGGGCGATGAGTTTATCACAGGGGGCGGGGGCACCCCCCCCAAAAAAAGTTTGCACCGGAGGGTACCTGTCTCTGAGCGTGCATAATGAATTGGGTGCGCTCCTAGAAAGCTCGTGTATTTAGGCTACACCATTGTAAGAGACTGACTGAGTAAGAGTAAAGAGTGATGACAGTATTTTTTTAATTATTATTTGAACGTATAGACCCTGGGTCAAGTGATCTCCTGCATACCACAAAACCAAACCAACAACTGATCTGAGAAACGACATGAGACAGTAGATTAACCCCACATACAGCCCTCCATCACAAGCGCAAACACAGCGCAGTTGGGCATGACAGTCACAACGGGTCAAAGATAAACCTTTCATGTTGATATACAGTGGTCCCTCGTTTATCGTGGGCGTTACGTTCTAAAAATAGCCTGCAACAGGCGAAATCCGCGAAGTAGACAGCGTTATTTTTTACAATTATTATAGATGTTTTAAGGCTGTAAAACCCCTCACTACACACTTTATACACTTTTCTCAAACAGGCATTAACATTTTCTCACTTTTCTCTCATGTGTAAACACTCTCAAAGTTCAAACCTTAGAAGAAAAATAAGACCAACCTGTTTTCAGGCCCAAACATTTGTTTTTAGAAATAAAAATAGAACGTTTTCCTATAAATAATTATGATGGCTTTTAGAACTAACGAATTTAATTTTAACGATCAACCTACAAGGTTGGACATGTAAGAAATTATTAATAGTGACTGACCAGTATTTCACAGTTCCTCTGATCGCGCCTCTTCGTCCTAGCGCCGCGTCTTTTTCCACTGAGTCACACCTCGGTACAGGTGTCTTTTTCCGAGTGAAGAACACAGTTATGGGTAGTTGTTGGTGCTCTTTTTTCTTCTGGGCGAGAAGATTGTTATAAATAGACACGCAGAACACAATGCGCATACTCTCCTTTTGTGGTGCCGCAACAGGTGTCCTGTCATCTCGACAGAACACCGGCCTGCTTGATGAGGACGCAGAGCACAATGTGCTGTAAAAAAAAAAGCATGCAAAATTGGACTAAAAAAATCCGTGAAACTGCGAGGCGCTATATTTTCCAGTATTTCTTTTTCTGTTGTGAAAGTGTAGGTACACGGACCCACAACAGGGGGCGCAATGAACGGACAATGGAGAAAGGTGAATAACAAGTTTTACTGTTGTGAAAAGAGCACAACCAATACAACAATTAATAATTTGGAGTTTGAAGCCGAAATCTGCTGGTGTCGTGTGGGCAGGCTCGAAGGTAGGAGGCGTCCGTCCTAGTCGAACCGGAACCACCCAGATTTCCTCTGCCACCGAACCCCAGAAGTACTGGAACCGCCAAGTCCCGAATTCCCAGGTGGCCACTGCCTCCGCTCGTCGGATCCGGTACTGCTGGCGGGAAAGAGCACAAACACACAGGTATGGATGCGACAGCACCCAGTAGACGGAGAGGGGAGAAGCCGCCTCCACCTCTTGTTACAATGAAGCAGGAAAGGTGAGTACTTATCCAAGCAAGTAGCTTTCTGTAGTCAGCTGTCCTGAAAAGGTTTACCAAGGTTTATCAGAGTCTTCAATATGAGCTTGCAGAGAAGGTTACCTTAATCTCAAGGCGATATCTCGGCACTGAGGTGGAGACGCTGTCCTGCTGATATACCTCCGTCCTGAGTGCAGTCAGCTGTGTCCAGTAATGGGTGACAGCTGTCACCCTGGCAGCCCTCGTCGGCGGCAGCGCCCTCTGGTGCCTGGAGCCCGCACTCCAGGCAGGGCGCCCTCTGGTGGTGGTGGGCCAGCAGTACCTCCTCTTCAGCGGCCCACACAACAGGACCCCCCCCCTCAACGGGCGCCTCCTGGCGCACGACCGGGCTTGTCCGGATGGCGACGGTAGAAGTCGGCCAGGAGGGCCGGGTCCAGGATGAAGCTCCTCTTCACCCAGGAGCGTTCTTCGGGGCCGTACCCCTCCCAGTCCACCAGGTACTGAAGACCCCGACCCATTCGACGGACATCGAGGAGCCGACGCACGGTCCAAGCCGGTTCCCCGTCGATGATCCGGGCAGGAGGTGGTGCCGGACCCGGGGTGCAGAGGGGTGAGGTGTGATGGGGCTTTATCCGGGAGACGTGGAATACCGGGTGAATCCGCAGCGAGGCCGGCAACTGAAGCCTCACTGCGGCGGGATTGATGATTTTGAGGACCTTGAAGGGGCCGATGTATCGGTCTTGGAGCTTGGGGGAGTCCACTTGAAGGGGAATGTCCTTGGTGGACAACCATACCTCCTGCCCAGGACGATACGTGGGAGCCGGGGCCCGCCGCCGGTCTGCATGTGTCTTCGCTCTCGTCCGGGCCTTCAACAAGGCAGAGCGGGCGGCACGCCACACCCGACGGCACCTCCGTAGGTGGGCTTGGACCGAGGGCACACCGACCTCTCCCTCGACCACCGGAAACAAGGGGGGCTGATACCCCAAGCACACCTCAAACGGGGAGAGGCCGGTGGCTGATGACACTTGGCTGTTGTGAGCGTACTCGATCCAGGCCAGGTGGGTACTCCAGGCCGTCGGGTGCGCGGCTGTCACACAGCGTAGTGTCTGCTCCAAGTCCTGGTTCGCCCGCTCTGCTTGCCCGTTGGTCTGGGGATGATACCCAGACGAGAGGCTGACCGTGGCCCCCAGTTCCCGGCAGAAGCTCCTCCAGACGTGTGAGGTGAACTGGGGACCGCGATCGGAGACGATGTCTGATGGTATACCATGCAGACGGACGACGTGGTGGACCAGGAGGTCCGCTGTCTCCTGGGCCGTTGGAAGCTTCGGGAGGGCCACGAAGTGGGCCGCCTTGGAGAAACGGTCCACTATCGTGAAGACGACGGTGTTTCCCTGGGACGGCGGGAGACCCGTGACGAAGTCCAGGCCGATGTGGGACCAGGGGCGATGAGGCACGGGCAGTGGCTGTAGCTGCCCTGAGGTCTTCTGGTGGTTGGCCTTGCTCCTGGCGCAGGTGGTACAGGCCTGGACGTAATCCCGGACATCGGCCTCCAGGGATGCCCACCAGAAGCGTTGCCGGACGACTGTCACGGTCCTTCGCACCCCCGGGTGACAGGAGAGCTTAGAACCGTGACAGAAGTCTAGGACTGCGGCCCTGGCCTCTGGTGGGACGTATAGTTTGTTCTTTGGTCCGTTTCCGGGGTCCGGGACACGGGTCAGGGCCTCCCGGACGGTCTTCTCCACGTCCCAGGTGAGGGCGGCCACGATAGCGGACTCCGGGATGATGGGATCCGGGGGATCCGACGGTTCCGTTTTGACCTCATCTTCGTGCACCCGGGACAATGCATCCGATCTCTGGTTCTTGGTCCCGGGGCGGTAGGTAATCCGGAAGTCAAAACGGCCAAAGAACAGTGACCAGCGGGCTTGCCTGGGGTTCAGACGCTTAGCGGTCCTGATGTACTCCAGGTTCCGATGGTCAGTGAAAACCGTGAATGGCACGGCTGTTCCCTCCAACAGATGTCTCCACTCTTCGAGGGCCTCTTTCACAGCAAGGAGTTCCCGATTGCCGACGTCATAGTTCCGTTCAGCGGGGGTCAACCTGCGGGAAAAATAGGCACACGGGTGAATGACCTTATCGGTCTTCCCGCTCTGGGAGAGCACCGCTCCTATCCCTGAGTCCGAGGCATCCACTTCAACCACTAACTGGCGGCTAGGATCGGGCTGCACCAGAACTGGTGCAGACGAGAAGCGCAGTTTCAACTCCTTGAACGCGGCCTCGCACCGGTCCGACCAGGTGAAGGGAACTTTTGGAGAGGTCAGGGCTGTCAGGGGGCTAACTACCTGACTGTAGCCCTTGATGAACCTCCTGTAGAAATTAGCAAAGCCGAGGAACTGTTGCAGCTTCCTACGGCTTGTGGGTTGGGGCCAGTCTCTCACCGCCGCAACCTTGGCCGGGTCCGGGGCGACGGAGTTAGAGGAGATGATAAACCCCAGGAAGGACAAAGAAGTGCGGTGGAACTCACACTTCTCGCCCTTCACAAACAGACGGTTCTCCAACAACCGCTGTAGGACCTGACGTACATGCTTGACATGGGTCTCAGGATCCGGAGAAAAGATGAGTATATCGTCTAGATATACGAAGACGAACCGGTGCAGGAAGTCCCGCAAGACATCGTTTACCAACGCTTGGAAGGTCGCGGGAGCATTAGTGAGACCGAACGGCATGACCAGGTACTCAAAATGACCTAAGGGGGTGTTAAATGCCGTCTTCCATTCGTCTCCCTTCCGAATCCGAACCAAATGGTACGCGTTCCTAAGATCCAGCTTGGTGAAGATTCTGGCTCCATGCAAGGGGGTGAACACTGAATCCAACAAGGGCAACGGGTATCGGTTGCGAACCGTGATCTCATTCAACCCCCTGTAATCAATGCATGGACGAAGTCCGCCATCTTTTTTACCCACAAAAAAGAAACCAGCGCCCATCGGTGAGGTGGAATTCCGGATCAACCCGGCGGCTAATGAGTCCCGGATGTAGGTCTCCATTGATTCGCGTTCCGGCCGTGAGAGGTTGTACAGCCTACTGGACGGGAACTCACTGCCTGGAACCAAATCAATGGCACAATCGTACGGGCGGTGGGGAGGAAGCGTGAGAGCCAGATCCTTGCTGAACACGTCCGCAAGGTCATGGTACTCCGCTGGCACCGCCTTCAGATTGGGCGGGACTCGGACCTCCTCCTTAGCTTGGGAGCCGGGCGGAACCGAGGAACCGAGACACTCCCGATGGCAGGTTTCGCTCCACTGAACCACCACCCCGGACGGCCAATCAATCCGGGGATTGTGCTTAAGCATCCATGGAAATCCTAAAACCACACGGGAGGTGGCCTGAGTCACGAAGAACTCGATCACCTCCCGGTGGTTGCCTGACACCACCAGAGTTACTGGAGGTGTCTTGTGTGTGATTGGTGGGAGTAGGGAGCCATCTAGTGCTCGAACCTGCACAGGCGAGGTAAGAGCCACCAGAGGGAGCCCTATCTCCCTGGCCCATCTACTGTCTAGCAGATTCCCCTCAGAGCCCGTGTCCACCAGTGCTGGGGCCTTCAGGGTTGAATCCTCAAACAGGATCGTGACTGGGAGTCGTGTAGCAATGTGGGTATGTCCCACGTGAATGTTTTGGCCCACCCCTGGCCCAGTCTCTAAGGGCGGGCGTTTGGCGTTTGACCGCTCGGGGCAGTCTCTCACATGGTGCTCTATTGAACCACAAACAAGACACGCTCCGTGGGTCCATCTCCTTTGTGCATCTGGTGCCCTAAATGTTGCCCTACTCGTGTCCCTAGCTTCGTCAGTAGGGGGAGCTGTGACCCCACGGAGCGCAGGAACAGAGGAGCGTGGGGAGGGCGGAGCTCGATCGGACCCGGAAGGGAGAGGGACGACGCGTGCCTGGCCACGCCCTTCGCCTCGTTCCCGACGGCGTTCTTCTACCCGGTTGTCGAGTCGTATAACTAGATCGATGAGCCCATCTAAATCCCGCGGTTCGTCCTTAGCCACCAGGTGCTCTTTTAGGACCAGAGACAGTCCGTTTACAAAGGCAGCGCGGAGGGCAGTGCTATTCCAGCCGGATCTCGCCGCCGCGATGCGGAAGGCGACTGCATAGGCAGCTGCGCTCCGACGCCCCTGTCGTATGGACAGTAGTGCGGTTGAAGCGGACTCGCCTCTGTTGGGATGATCGAACACCGTTCTGAGCTCCCGTACAAACCCATCGTATGAATGAAGGAGCCGTGAGTTCTGCTCCCAGAGCGCTGTAGCCCAAGCGCGTGCCTCCCCGCGAAGCAGGTTTATGACATAAGCTACTTTGCTAGCGTCAGTCGCGTACATCACGGGACGCTGTGCGAAGACGAGCGAACATTGCATCAAAAAATCCGCGCACGTCTCCACACAGCCTCCGTACGGTTCTGGAGGGCTTATGTAAGCTTCTGGGGACGGAGGAAGGGACCGTTGAACGACCAGTGGAACGTCACTCTCACACGCAGGGTCCTCGGGAGGGAGAGCCGCAGCGGCGCCCGGAGGGCGCGCTTCCACTTGTGCGGCGAGAGCCTCCACCCTGCGGTTTAGGAGAACGTGCTGCTCGGTCATGAAATCGATCCGAGTGGTGAAAGCGGTGAGGATCCGCTGCAACTCACCGACTACCCCTCCCGAAGCCGCCGCTGCGCCCTGTTCTTCCATTGGCCGTTCAACAGCCGGTTGACGCCCCTCGGGATCCATGACGCTGGCCGAGATATCCTGTTGTGAAAGTGTAGGTACACGGACCCACAACAGGGGGCGCAATGAACGGACAATGGAGAAAGGTGAATAACAAGTTTTACTGTTGTGAAAAGAGCACAACCAATACAACAATTAATAATTTGGAGTTTGAAGCCGAAATCTGCTGGTGTCGTGTGGGCAGGCTCGAAGGTAGGAGGCGTCCGTCCTAGTCGAACCGGAACCACCCAGATTTCCTCTGCCACCGAACCCCAGAAGTACTGGAACCGCCAAGTCCCGAATTCCCAGGTGGCCACTGCCTCCGCTCGTCGGATCCGGTACTGCTGGCGGGAAAGAGCACAAACACACAGGTATGGATGCGACAGCACCCAGTAGACGGAGAGGGGAGAAGCCGCCTCCACCTCTTGTTACAATGAAGCAGGAAAGGTGAGTACTTATCCAAGCAAGTAGCTTTCTGTAGTCAGCTGTCCTGAAAAGGTTTACCAAGGTTTATCAGAGTCTTCAATATGAGCTTGCAGAGAAGGTTACCTTAATCTCAAGGCGATATCTCGGCACTGAGGTGGAGACGCTGTCCTGCTGATATACCTCCGTCCTGAGTGCAGTCAGCTGTGTCCAGTAATGGGTGACAGCTGTCACCCTGGCAGCCCTCGTCGGCGGCAGCGCCCTCTGGTGCCTGGAGCCCGCACTCCAGGCAGGGCGCCCTCTGGTGGTGGTGGGCCAGCAGTACCTCCTCTTCAGCGGCCCACACAACATTTTCTTTCTTTTTAATTTTGCTAACTCTCACATCCGAGGGGGCGAGGTTGATGACGTGAGGGGGCGTCACCTCCAAACGCCTCCTCATGGCGCCGGGTCCGAATTAAAGCACCCACCTCATTGTGGTGTCTTTTTTTTTTTTTTTTTTGGTCACAGAGAAACCACTCCACAATTGTTCTTTTTCATCCATCATTTTTTCAATCTTGCACTGGATGCACACGCAGAACTGCTGCATTTAATGACTCTGTAACACAGGTGAGCTGCAGTCTGACACACAAATGCGTACACCGGTTGGACTGTGCAGGAGTGTCTTTTTTGGACTGCGTTTAAAGAACATGACATCTTGAATGGATGCTGTGAATTGAAAACCCACACTTTACATGAACGTGGAATATACCCTCACCATGAATGTCCATTCTATTGGTGTTGATGCTTTTTCCTTGTCCTTGTGTGTGTTGAATATACTGTATAAGTATGTGTCTTGAGCTACGGGGTGTTTAAATTTCCTTTTGGATCATTAAAGCATCTGGCTGTCTATCTATCTGTAAAAGGAGCAGGGGCCTCATGTACAGACTTGCATGGACTTTCTACTAAAAGTTGGTGTATGCCAAAACCCTGAATCTGCCTTAAGCACAAATATATTCAGATGTATGAAAGTGTGCATAGGCATGAATTCATGCATGCTCCGTTTGTACATCCCACTGAATGTGGAATTGATTGTGGAACCAAACTCCTCCCTGGCCATGCCCTATTTAAAGATGCAATTTCATGTAAATAGGCACTTGGAGCAGGGAGTCCCATGACAAAAAATGTTTGTGAGAGCTACGGAGCTGAATGTGTGAGACTAACACGCAGAACAGCACGCACACACTGACTTTAAAAAGGTGAGGTACGCCTCCGCTGACCATTCACAATTTACCCACACGTTTATTGACAAATACTGAACACAGGAAGCCTGTTAAGAAGCTCTGCAGCTCACCATCAAGCAAAAATAAAAAAAAGACATTAATAATAAAAACATATTTGAATGCGCACATGCCCAAATGTGTCCGCGCTGGTTTCGTTCTGAACAATTACACAAACTATTTTAATACAAGCAGCTCCCCATGGCTCGCTGTGCCAGCTGCCTGATGCACATTTGCACATCACATATGATTTGAACATTAATAGAATGAAAATGTTTCCTATTAACAGAAACAAATTCATCATGTGATGGCACCTTTATAGCAACATGTGTGCAGTCAATAGCTCCAATTACATTCGGGAAACCGGCTCTCACTGCAAAATGCGCTGTAATGTTGGAATGTACCTGGATGAGATTTGGGTGATTGCCTTCCACACAGCTGACATGGCTCAGCGCGAGGTTGACTGGCACACACTGGACCGATCAGGCAGCTCACGCTGGGATGCCTATGATGCAAGGATGCCCAGCATGGTCAGCACCTGTGTGGGCACAGACAACCCCTGGCTCCTCGCCGTAGTGTGCTCTGGGCTGAACGCAGTTCTGTGCTTGGTCAGCAAAATTGGTTTACGAGCCAATTCTAATCATTTGGAGGTAAATCCTTGTGTTCCCTGGATACACGCTCACGTCAGATTGCACTATTTGCAAGGTCCCCTAACAACGCTAACACAGCCACTGTTAGTGCTATTTTATGCATCACTTTGTGCGTGCTTTTATATCCATCCTTATAACTGCAAACACTTGGGTGTGTTGAATGTTCATCATTGTGTCTCTGATGTGCACATCACTCTGATGACTTCTTGTTTTCACACGATTAACGGTTCCCTGCATCACCTGTACATGTTGAAGATGGCACAATAGCTGTAGAAACATGCATATACCAGCAAAACGTCAATAGTCAAGTCTTTCTTCATGATCTGTCAAATGTGGATTGGTCTAGAGTAAGCTTAATACCCACAGTAAATGAAGCTTGGACCATGTTTTATGAATTGTTCAATTCAGTGATTAACAAACATGCACCTATCAAGAAAATGAGAATTAAAAATCGCAACAGTCCTTGTTTCAAAATGAGCTCACTAGCTTACTAGTGCAACAAAAGAATGCTGCATGGTTGAAGGCTACCAAGTCAAAATTACGTGCAGATTGGCAAACTTTCAGACAAATAAGAAATAAAACCAAACAAGCCGTCAGAAATGCAAAATCTTATTTTAAAAATAAATTCTCTCTGTTGATCCAATTCAAAAAACTTTTGGAAAACGGTGAGAGAGCTTGAAAACAAGCCCTCAGCTCAGTTGCCGTTATCAATCAAAGTAGATGATGTCATAATATCAAAGAACGAATGATTAATATTTTCAATGAACATTTCATCAAATCCTGCTTCATTTATGAATCTGCAAATACTTTCAATCCTCAACTACACAGTTGGAATCAACATTTATCTCCAGCATACGCACCTTTAGTCTACCAGTCTCAGAACAAACAGTATTAGAAGAATTGCTAAGCCTTGACCCTAAAAAGCCAGCCGGATCTGATGAGATGGACCCTTTCATCATCAGGTCTGCAGTACATATTATAGACTCACCAATAACCGATATAATAAATTTGTCTTTTGAAACAGCTGAAATACCATTAGCTTGGAAAACAGCAGTTGTACACTGTAACAAATATTTGCAAGACCTCACATGGAGGCACCATAAAGATGTAGCGAATATCCATGTCTCACACGGAGGCACCATAAAGATGTAACAAAATTGGTTAATTCTAGATCGGCTCACACGGGAGCACTGAAATAAAATGTAATTAGGTATTGTTAAACTCCCACATTGAATTAGATTGGCCTAGACCATTTAATGGGTCAACAAAATAATTAACAATTTTAGGGTTTAATAATTGTTATTTAATATTTAATTTACTCGGGGCACCACCTATTTGAAGCATAGGTACTTTAAACATTCATTAATTTATCAGTCTCAAATTAATCAATCAGTCTCAATTGAATGAATCAGTCTCGGGTCTGAAAGTCTGAATTCTACGATACGATTGACCAAAGGTTTCCTTTTGAACACAAAATTAACCACAACAGAAATATTTATAATTTATTTACAATTATACAAGAAATGAACAGTTTGCTGGCATTTTTGTGGACAGTGATTAAATAAGTTCATTTATGGACACAATTCTTACTCACTCATGAAAGAAAGAGATGAAGCTTAAAGACTTTAATTAAATAAATCTGATTAGAATTTAGTGATGAAATTTTAAGCCAATTGTTTTTAAGAAAATTATTAAACAAACATATGAATATGGTTAAAAAGGAGGAGAATAATAAGGAGGAGCCACGTTGTATCCATTGACA